>NW_027418173.1:0-61264 GCF_009905375.1 Apium graveolens
AAACCACTGGTTATTATTAAAGTTACTAGGTTTTATGAAGCTTCCTCTAGAATTAGTTACTAACACGTGGTAAGTTTAATAGGTTTTATGAACCTTCATCTTTATATACATATATCTATATAGTCTTAATCCAATACAAACTATATATATATATATCTTAATCCAAAAGATACTATCTTAAAATACAAACTTCACCACCCAACACACAACTCCACCTTATTCGCTCTATTTTTAATTGAATTTTTCCCGTTAACTGGTGAACTTTTTTACATCCTCCAATAATCAGTATGAATACCATATTTGATATATTTCGGCAATAAATCAGTAATTATGCTTACGACAATCACTAAAATCTACCGGTTCCTGAAATTGTATTGATTTCAGCTTAGTGATTGAGGTAAGCTTAAATAATGATTTCTCGTCAAAATATAGCAAATATGCTATGCAAATTGTTGAGCCGGAGATGGAGAAAAATATGGTAAAATTATTTTTTATATTAAGTTAACGATTAATGGGAAAAATCAAATTAAAAGCTATTCGAAAATATATACATGAACACATAATGCACATGGATGAGAGAGAAGAGACTAAACATGTAGCTCTTATTGGTTTGTAATTTGTAATCTAATATTGGTTTTATTTGGATGAAGTTTTCCTTGTTTAACGGGCATTGACATTGCTAACTTCCTCCACTAGGTAACTGAAAAAGAAATTGTCTCTTTTACACTGAATCATAATACTGGGCTCCCTGAAGTTGGTATTTTAGGTTTTTCTGGGACTACTTCACTTTCTTCTTCAAGAAGGTCTACATTAGCTCTTAGGCCAACTTTATTGCTTTCCAAATCAAACACTTCGGTGGGGAAAGTGTCTCGACCCATTTCAACCACGAGAAGAGCATCAGTTCCACAAGCCAATCTGAAAGGCGTTTCGCTCGTGGATGATCTTGGCATTTTTAGATAAGTCCAAAAGACCCATCACAAATTTTCGGCCCATAAATGGTTGGCTTCTCCCAACCTCTTTTTGATTCCATTGAAAATAATCTTAGTTGTGGCTTCAGTCTCCCCATTTCCTTATAGCGACATAGCTGAATTTTGTATCTCGAATTGGTGCAAGAAATTCATTTTATCATTCATTTTAATTTCTATGTTAAATTAACAAAGCAATTAGTAATTTTTTTTAAAAATTGTATCATTTTTCTCATACGTATAGCTTGTTTGTCAAACATTTAGTATCGTATCTTATACCTCTAAAAATTTAATTTTATTAAATGTTGTTATGTAAATATTAATTTTATGTGACAATAAATTTGTGCGTTATATGAGAGGTATTTTAGACTTAAATCTATTGGAATAGTACTTCTATTATTATTAGTTAGGGTTGTAGTAGTACTTATATTGGTTGAGGTAAGTGGGGAATTTATATATTCTCACTTAATAAAATTTAAAATTTTGGAGAAAATATCATTTTTAAGTTAAATTTTTTATACAATGCTTACCACTTGATTTTTAGAATCTCATTTAATTCATAATACAATAAATTAGATTAATACTTGTTTACCTATAGGCTTGTACATGTACATCCAATTAATTTATATAATACCGAGCACACTTTGTTAGATCATATTTTTATAAAAAGTAAAAAATTCAAATTTGTAATAAAAATAGGATACTATAACAAAAAAAATTTAAACTATATCAGGCCCATTAAAATCAGTGATACATAATTGGGCCCTACAAAATAGAGGTTATGAAAAAGGTAGGTAAAACCCTAATATAAGCAACTAGTACATGGCTCTAAAATAATAAATTGGTGTTATTTATATTTTCTCTGAAAGAGTATTTTGGTTAACAACATTTGGTGGTTATCATGAATTGATGTTGTTTACAAATGTTAAGGTAATAATTTGAATTTCTTCATTTTCCTTTCTTATGCGTTTTTTCCACAAATTATATATAAATATTAAACACTACAATAAGTATCCTATTTTTCTTGTACATATGTATATAGGTTGACATGAAATGTTACTTGTATTTGTTTTTACATGACCTCCATTTCAAGAATTATCCTTTTCAACATTATATGTCAAGGTAAGAAAAACAAATTTAGTTATATTTATATTATTTTTGTTCCTCATAAATAATATGCATGATACATTAAAAAACAAAAAATTATAGATAGAAGCCCACATATTATTTATATTTATGTTCATATTTGTTTAATTATCTTATTAAATTTATTTTATATTTCTGTGTGACCTTACTTAGGAGACATTTGGACATGAATTATTTTTTTCTTGTTATTTGCAACAAGTTCCACAAAAAATGATGAAAATTCTTAAGTTCATTATCTTTGTCCTTTTTATCAATGCTCCAAGTCCCTTCTCTTTCTCCTCTTCATCAATCTAGGCCTGTAAGCTTTCTTTGTAATTTTTTAACTTTTCTTATGCAAACATTTAACATAAATGCAATTGTGCCTTGACACTTAACCTCTAGAGTGTCTCAAATTTCCTTGGCTTTTTTGCATCTAATCACCCTATTGGATATCATACTGTCTAGACTGTTATGCAAAAGATGTCCAAGTTTTATATTTTTCATAATAGATTAAAGATCCCCACTATAGTAATCCTTTTTATCCTTTTCAACCATATTTCTTTCTTCATCAAGAATAACAACAACTAGTTTCATGGGCCTATGAGGCCCATCATACATCATGTTCAAGTATTCAGGATCTGTTACCTCCAAATATATGGCCATCTTGACTTTCGAGAAAGGATATTCATTAATCTTCAAGATTAAAATTTGATGGATTCATATATGTTCATATTATGGTTGATTTGGTTTGTTGCTAGTGGTGGTGGAAGATTTTCTTGAGTTTCTTTATCTTCCATTAATGATTATTTTATCGAATTAGGTACTCTAATGAAGAACAATTTTTATATTAATGGATAAATGTTGATTAAGGCTCTCTCAGATGTGCAACTATCCTTGAGAGCTTCTATTAGTTATTACTAATACATCAATTTCTTCGACATGAATTTTTTTGAAGTTTTGTCTTTGTTATCCATTTTTGAATATTCACGAAATAGCTCAATTTAGACCCATATGGGGTAGGTTGTGGGGTTGGACAAAAATTGAGTTAGGTTTCTGGACTGGCTACACTTTGAATTTAGATTTTGGTCTCCTTTTTTATTATATTTTTTAAAATTTACAACATATTTCTAGAGCATACGTACCTTAAGAGTTTGGAGATCTTATTATTTGTTTTATTTTTTTAACATATTGAAATGATTAAAGAATTATTTATTCCAATCAATCATTTGGATTAAAATAACTCAAAGGACTATAAAAAATGGTGAGTACCATATATAATATAAATGATATTTAAATAATTTTAATATATTTTTGTGAGCATTAATTATTTGTTGAAAATATATTCTCATTATAAAATAAAGTTACAAACTTATAATTCTTTCCATAAATGATTACTTTGTATAATTATTAAAATATTTTTTCAAAAAAATTATATTTGTCTAAGTCTAATATAACTCGTAGATTCAATTATAACTAAAAATTACAAAGTTGGTATAAAATTAACCTTGTCATTTTCTACCATTTGTTAGTTAGAAAAAAACTTAGTGGCCACATAATAGTCATTTCTTACCAAACTCAATAAAATTATGATGAACTACTTAAAACCTTAGACCAAGCTAGAACCAAGCTTAGTAGCGTAACTCGTTAGTTTTGATCATTACACACAACAAGCCATCATGTGTTTATTTAAGATTGTTTGCACGATATATGAGCTTATGACATGGTTTTTTAAGCATCATGACAACAAGCTCTCATAAGACGTAATTTATTTTAGCAAGCTATGATCACGTTATTCAAAATATAGCAAGCCAAGTGGACAGCCCATTCAAAGGAACAAATTTTGAAGGAGAAATTTTAGAAATTTCTTTTAATAAATTGAAAGGAGTCTCTATTATATTATATGTGGTTTATATATATTAGAGCTCAGTTATAAAATGTTTTCTAACTTTAAAATAGTTCCTAATTTGTAGGAGTTTGTTTTCTTTTCAAACTCTATCTCCTACAAATCTGATTGAAAAATGTTTTATACTCATACAAAATAGAGACTTTTTCTGATCATTTTTCTTTCTTTCTCTCTTCTATCAAACGTATACATGAATGTTGGAAATCATCCCAACTAATTTAAATGTTAGAATTGGATTCTAACCATTTTAAGTTGTTGAGGTTGTTTTGAACGTTAGTGTATATTTCTATATGAGTTTTCTTACAGTTTTTATGACTGACGTATTGCACCAAGAACACTCACAACTCACTGGTCTTTATTGGTTCTAAAATACTCTCAAGCTCTTAATTATATACACTTGCTTTTATCTTAGAGAGTCTATAGTTTGAGTTGTAATTACTTTATCATTCAATTTGTATTGTTCAATTTATATTGATTAGTTGCTGGATAGTTGCCTAACGGGAAACAAGGGTTGTGGTGAACTAGTGCTAGAGAAGTTTGTACTGCTGGGTAGTATAGTACTTAGAGGGCAGGTTCAAAAATAGGGTTTCAGCAAGCCATTATCAGCTAGTTAGGATAAAGGGAGATATATTATTATATCTTGTAGCTGTAAACTTGTTGTGATTCAATAATATATTTCTCTTACCAAGTTGGTAAGGGACCCGGAACGTAGACCATAGGGGATTAAGGGTCGAACCTGGCTAAAATTCTTGTGTGTTCTTATTACTTTTCTGCATTTAGTCATCTAAGCTTACCATCATTTTCAGATTATTGAACTGTTTATATAATCTCAGTAAGCGATTATCGGGTAAATTTAAAACTAATCTTAGTTTACCATAATCTACATGGATAGTGAAGAATCTCAAAGATAAGGAAGACCTCTCATGAACATATCTCAAAGCATTCATTTCCAAAATCTATACGGACAGTGAAGATCACCCTCCAGAATAGGTTATTGGTAATATTACTTATGGACTCAAGACAGGAAAGGCAATGCAATTTTGTGCTTATGCTGCATTTCTAGCTCACGAGGAACCTAAGAATGTTAAAGAAGCACTCGAAGATGAAAATTGGATCTTGGCTATGCAAGAAGAACTCAATCAATTCGAACAATGTGATGTTTGGGAACTTGTCAAGCCACTAAAGAATACTTCAGTAATTGGTATAAAATGGATTTTCAAGAATAAAGAGGATGAATTTGGTACTGTTACTCGAAATAAAGCAAGGCTTGTGACACAAGGGTACAATAAACAAGAAGGCATTGACTTTGATCAAACTTATGCTCCAGTAGCTAGATGGAATCAATTAGGATGCTTCTGCTTATGCATGCTACAAGAAGATCAAGCTACCTCAAATGGCGTCAAAAGTGCTTTTCTTATTGGATTTATGGAAGAAGAAGTTTATGTCAAGCAACCCCCTGGTTTTGAACATAAACAACATCCAGACTATGTTGCAAGCTCAAGAAGGCATTATATGGCTTAATGTAAGCATCAAGGGCTTGGTACAAAAATGACTTCATTCGAGGTAAAATCGATCCTACTTTATTTACTAGGCAAAATGGTAATGATATTTTGATTGTCGAGATATATGTAGATGATATAATTTTTGGATCCACTAATGATTCTATGTGTCCAGTGGTTTTCTAAGTGTATGAGCAGTGAATTTGACATGAGGCATGATGGGTGAGCTGAACTATTTTTGGGACTCCAAATCAAGCAATCTAAGGATGGCATCTATGTTCATCAGTCAAAGTATGTGAAGAACTTGCTGACAAGATTTGGATTTGAGCATGTCAAGTCAAAATCTACACCAATGAATCAAAACTGCAGGGCTGACTTCAGAACGGTAAGGCAGTTGATATCAAAAAATATAGAGGCATGATTGGTAGTCTTTTATATTTTACTGCTTCCCGGCCGGATATTATGTATAGTATTTGTGTATGTGCTCGTTTTTAAGCTAAACCTAAGGAATCACACTAAATATAGTTAAATGAATATTTCGATATTTAAGTAGGACTATTAATCTTGGGTTATTTTATCCTATTACAAGAATATTTGATGTTGTGGGGTATAGTGGTGCAGATTATGCAGGATGTCAAACTGATAGAAAGAGCACAAGTGGTGTTTGTACATACTAAGGACAAACTCTTCTATCTTGGCAAAGTAAGAAACAAACTTCAATTGCATTATCCACAGCAGAAGATGAGTATTTAGTAGGGGGTAGTTGTTGCTCTCAAATTTTGTGGATGCTTCACACTCTACGAGATTTTGGAATCAAGTATGGTAAAGTTCCAATCTATTATGACAATACTAGCACCATCAACATATCAAAGAATTCTGTGAATTACTCAAGAACAAAGCATATTGATTTTTATCACCATTTCCTGAGAGATAATGCTGCCAAAGGTAAGATTAAATTAGTTTTTATGCCTACTGAATATCAATTGGCAGATATCTTTATAAACCCCTTGGCGAAGCAAGATTTTCTACCATTCGAAGAGAACTTGTCATGTGCAGTGTATAATGGCAAGCTATCTTTAGAAATTTGGTAATGTTAACTTACTATTAATTTTCATATTAGCTTAGTATGATTGTTTATTAAATGTCATAATTTGTGTTTGATTTGATTTATTAATTTTGACATGCCATTATCTGTTTATTGGTGCTTACTTGTTTGTGTGTTTTGATGCTTTCTTTTCTCCAAAAGAGGATGCTCTCAATACTTCTGATCAGCCCTCAACCTAGATCTTTTTGATGCTTTAAGGTGACGAAATTTAGGAGATTTATGTTTATTTAAGGTTTATTTAAGACTTCTTTCATCTGTTGGTTTATGGTTAATCTGGTGTGGTTTGCTACTTGGTTTATGAACTTGGTTTATGATAGTTATTTTTGCTTAATACTTGATTTGCTTTGGTTATGTTAAAAATTGGTGAGGTAATGATATGCTGCTATGTTGGTTGTGTTGGATATGGATTTGTTGTTATTTACAGTTTAATTATTTGCAGTAGTGTGTTATAAAGTATTTCTTAATTTTGAGATATGCATAGATTTAGGGGGAATTTTATAATTCTCCTAAATGTGTGTAATCATCAAAAGGGGGAGATTGTAACTCCTTAGTTTTGATGATCACAACACAGCAAGCCATTATGTTGTTATTTAAGACTGTTTATAGGATATATCATCTTAATGAGATTGTTGTTTAAGCATCATGACAGCAAGCTGTCATAAGATAGTAATCTATTTCGGCAAGCTATGATCACATTATTCAGAACAATAGCAAGCCAAGATGGACAGTCCAGACTCAACAAGGAAATATATTTTCAAGGAGATATTTCAGGAATTTCTTTTAACGAATTATATGGACTTCTCTATTATATTATACGTGGTTTATATATATTAGAGCTCAGTTATAAAAAAATTTCTAACTTTAAAACAGTTCCTAATTTGTAGGAGTTTGTTTTCTTTTCAAACTCTATCTCCTAGAAATCTGATAAAAAACGTTTTATACTCATCCAAAATAGAAGAGACTTTTTCTGATCATTTTTGTTTCTTTATCTCTTCTATTAAACGTATATATGAATATTGGAAATCATCCCAACTAATTTAAACGTTAGAGTTGGATTCTAACTGTTGTAAGTTGTTGAGATTGTTTTAAACGTTAGTGTATATTTATATACGAGTTTTCTTGCTGTTTTTATGACTGATGTATTGCAGCAAGAACACTCACAACTCACTGATCTTTATTGGTTCTAAAATACTCTCCAGCTTTTAATTATATACACGTGTTTTATCTTAGAGAGTCTATAGTTTGAGTTGTAATTACTTTATCATTCCATTTGTATTGTTCAATTTGTATTGATTAGTTGCTGGATAGTTGGCTAAGAGAAATAAGGGTTTGGTGAACTAGTGCTAGAGAAGTTTGTACTACTGGCTAATGTAGTACTTAGAGGGCAGGTTTAGAAACAGGGTTATAGCAAGCCATTATCAACAGCTGGGATAAAGGGAGATATATTATTGTATATTATCTTACCAAGTTGTAAACTTACTGTTATTCAATAATATATTGTCTTACCAAGTTGGTAACGGACCAGGTCGTAGACTATAGGGGATTACGGGTCGAACCCGGCTAAAAATCTTGTTTGTTCTAATTACTTTTCTGCATACTATTTTCTGCACTTCATCTTAGCTTACCATCATTGTCTGATTATTGAAGTGTTTATAAAATATCAGTAAGGGATTATGCGGTAAAATTTAAAGCTAATCTTAGTTAGCCATAATCATCGTCCCATAACACATATTTTTTTTACTTTTTCATCTAAAATTAATAATTTTACATAATCTTTTAAAATATATTTTTTTGAATTAAAGTTTAATATTTATAATTTTATTCAAAAAGAAATTCGAGAACTAATATATGAACCTATCCTCCTTACTCATCTTAAAATCATAATGGAATTATATTTGGTACATATTAGACAAAATAATGTCTTTGTGTACTGGTCAACCTTTTTGTGAATGCTAGCAAAAAAATACAAAGTGGGCTGACTTTGCCCCTTTGCATTTCCTACTTTGTGGAAAGACCCAAAATTTATTAGAAAACTTGTCTATTAAAAATTTTGAGTTAAAAAAATATAAGCATGGTTTTCAATAATAAATTTTTATTACAGTTGAAAATATTAAAAATATTCATTATAATTACGTCAAAGTACATATGGTCAAGTCAGACCATTATAATTTCAAAATAAAATTGATTAATAATTAAATAAAAATCAACAGTCATATTATCATTCATTTTAATTCTTATGTTTAAATAAACAAAGTAATTAGTAAATATTTTTATAAACCGTATCATTTTTCTCATACGTATAATTTTTTGTCAAATTTTTTTTATCCTATCTTATACCTGTAGAAATTTAATTTGATTAAATGTGGTTATGTAAATATTATTTTTTGCATGACAAATAATTTATTATTGTTAGTTAGGGTTGGATTACTACATATATTATTGTTAATTGAGGTCAATAGGTGGTTTATATATAATCTCACTATATAAAATATAGAATTTTCGAAAAAATGTCATTTTGAAGTTATGTTTTCTATACACTGCTTACCACTTGATTTTTAGAATGTCATTTTATTTACAACACAAAATAAATTAGAGTAATACTTCTTTAGGCTTCTACATCCACATCCAATTAATTTACATAATACATGGAGCAAAGTATATTGAATCAAAAATTTGAACTATATTGGGCCCATTGAAACTCCATGATATACAACTGGGCCTGCAAAATGGAGTTTATAAAAAAGGTAGGTAAAACCCTAATACAAGCACAAGTGGGCGCAGCCTTACAAACAAAATAAACTTGTACATGGCTATAAAATAGTATTTTGGTGTTATTTGTATTTTCTATAAAAAAGTGTTTTGGTGTTCTAAGGTTAAACACATCTCCAAATGAATTGGTGGAGGATTAAGTAGATAAGATTTGGAGGTTTTCATGAATTGATGTTGTTTAACAAGGTTAAGGTAATAATTTGTATTTCCCTGTTTCTTCATTTTTATTTCTTATATGTTTTTTGAACAAACTTTTGTTAAAACTTAAAACCGTACAATAAGTATCCCATTTTTCTTCTATATATGTATATAGATTGACATGGAATGCCACTTGTATTTGTTTTTACATGACCTCCATAACAAGAATTATCCCTTTGAGAATTAAATGTCAATGTTAAGAAAAAGAATTGAGTTACATTTATAATAACTTTTTTCAATCAATCAATCAATCGTACCTAATAACACCACCTAGGGCAGTGTCTGGGGAGGGTGTATCGTACGCAAGCCTTACCCTCATTCCAAAGAATGAAGAGGTTGTTTCCTGAAAAGACCAAGACTTGTGTGTATGCACAAATATGTGTGTCCTAGGTAAGCAATGATCCATAAACATAAGTACGGAAAGCGAGGCAACCATAAACAATGATATAATATCTCAGCCCATGTCCTTCTTCGCACGGGACTTACCGTAAAAAGCTTCGTTCATTGGTTCATTGTTGTAAGCCTCTTCTATTTCTCCTCCTGCACTCTTTTTGATGCCTCAAATGCCATATTTCCCTTGGAGATCACTCTCCAAACTAAATATTTGAAGTACCACAAACCTGTCAAAAAAACTAAAACAACACACAATCCATCTACCATATCATGTAATTAGTCATATGGCATTAAAAAACGACACTGTAGCACCTACACGAGCAACTAAGACTATTAATAACTATGAGAATAAACTACCAAACTTATGAAGTATAAGTACTAGACAAATAAAATTATTACCAACTACCAAAAAGTGCACTAAATTACAAACTACACATGCAAACTACGAAAGTCCAAACTAATCTGCCACCCTTATCCTCCTGCGCCAAGATCTCCTATCTGAGGTCATGTCAGCACTGAGGTTTAGGGCCCTTAAGTCCAGCGTGAGTAGATTAGCCCAAGTCCTCCTTGGCCTCCCTCTCGTTCTTGATCCTGATACCACTAAATCTTCCACCCTGCGCACTGGAGTAGCTATCCTTCTTCGCCTAATATGCCCAAACCAACACAATTGACCTTCCCTCACTTTTTCTGCAATAGGCGCAACTTGTAATTTATTCCTGAAAAAACCATTTGACAATCTATCCAACATGGTACGTCCATAAATCCACTTTAACATTCTCATTTCCGCCACCTCTAACCTACACTCTTGAGCCTTTTTCAATGCCCAGCACTCCGACCCGTATAACAAGGCCGGTCTGATCGCTACCCTATAAAGTTTTCCTTTTACTCTAAAGGGACCCTCCTATCACATAATATTCCTGTAGCAGCCCTCAATTTTAGCCATCCTAATTTGATACGATGTGTAACATCCGCATCTATCCCCCTTCCTTATGCAAAACAGAACCCAGATACCTGAAATTATCTTTGGGGGGCAATACTTGATCGGCCATCAGAACATCCACCCCCTCACCATTCGGTAGATTACTAAAGTTACACCACAAATATTCCGTCTTAGACCGACTAATCCGCAATCCATTAGACTCCAATATATACCTCCATCGCTCTAATGTTACATTAACTGCAACCCTTGTCTCCTTAATTATGACTATATCATCCGCGAATAGCATACACCAAGGTACACTATCCTGAATACCCCTAGTTAGAACATCCATTATAACTGCGAAAAGAAATGGGCTTAGCGAGGATCCTTGGTGAAGTCATATTCCTACCGGAAAGTAATGAGCATCCCCAACCGGTGTTCGAACACACGTCCTTACCTGAAAATACATTTCTTGTATCACCCTCAAATATATCCATGGCACCCCTTTAGCCACCAAACTTTCCCAAATAACCATTTACCCATTCATTCCGGCCATCTCTAATCTTATCTACCCCCTCTACTCTCTAACATACACAATTTCTGAATTTCTTTATGTGTTATTATTTAATTTATGAAAAATAAATGCGAGAGAAGAGATATGATCTTTTTTATTAAATAATACAAATGTCCTTCCTTTATCCAAGAAAACTGTGGTTTATTCATCCAAAGCAATATTCAAACATGTTCCCATCCCGGTTTACTCGTATTTACTTTGTTGTTTTTCTCCCCCAGTTCTCCGGGTTTGGCAAACAACTCCTTACTTGATCCGCCACCAAATAAACATAACCACATATAAATATACTTCAACTGGTGTACAAATTGCCTCTGAATGGACTAGATTCTCCGATAGTACCAAAATAAAAGGGCCAATATTAAAAGAAATACAGGGAGATGAAAGCCTTGTCATCAAGTTTGATAATTAGGGTATCTATAGGAGTTGTCATTAGATATATTTCCTTGTTATTTATTTATTTATAGTTTATTTGTGTTTTATAGTTTCTTGTTATATATTGTGTATTTTTCATTTATAAGTTGTGTGTTTTCGTGCAATAGAGTTATCTTTAATTGATTGATTTGGTAAGAAGTAGGGGTGATGGTGGTGATATTGGTAGTAATTTAGGGAGAAGAGTTTCTCGGGAGGGGCAAAGGTCAACTAATGTCTATTTTCGAGTAGGTACGATGAATGTAGGTTCTCTGACCGAGAAATTTTTAGAACTTGTGGATATGTTAAAGAAAAAAAAGGTAGATGTGATTTGCATTCAGGAAACTAAGTGGAAGGGTAGTAGTACTAAGGAAGCTAACGGGTTTAAATTGTGGTATTCAGGGGTTGGTAATACAAGGAATGTTGTGGGTATTTTGATAAGTTCTCTCTTGAAGGAGAATATAGTAGAAGTGAGTAGAGTCAGTGATAGGATTATGAAGATTAAACTCGTAGTTAATGAAGAGATCGTTAATTTTGTAAGTGTGTATGCACCCCATGTTGGTTTGAGTGAGTTAGCGAGAAAGATTTTTTGAGATTGTTTGGATGAAATAGTTAGGTTGATACCTAGGGACCAGAATTTATATATAGGAGGTGATTTTAATGGTCATATTGGCGAACAATCAGATGGTTATGTAGGCATTCATGGGGGTTTTAGTTTTGGGTTGAGGAACAAGAGTGGGTGGGATCTTTTGGAGTTTGCTTTGGCACATGAATTAATGACTGTTAATTCTTGTTTTAAAAAAAGGGATGATCATCTGATTACTTTTAGGAGTGGAGGTTGTAACTCATAAATCGATTATCTTCTTATGAGAAAAGGCAACATGGATTGTAAAGATTGTAAAGTATTCCTGAGTGAGGCATGTACTACTCAACATCGTTTATTGGTAATGGATATATGTATAAGGAAAAGAGTAGTACAAGATAATAGAGAGGTGACACCGAACATTTTATGGAAAAATCTAAAGGGAGACAAAGTAGGTATTTTTAAAGAAAGGATTGGGTTGGCAAAAGACAGATTTTATGATGAGGATGTTAATAGAATGTGGAATCGATTGGCCTGTACAATCAGAAATGTAGCTATAGGTATGTTAGGGGTTACCTGAAGAAAGGTTCAGGTGCAGAAGGAAGCTTGGTGGTGGGACCAGGAGGTGCAGGAGCGAGTAAAAATTAAATATGATCCTTTTAGGGAACTTTTGTGTTGCCAAGATAATAAACAAGTTGATATGAGAAGAATTTTATAGAAGGAAGCTAGACGTATGGCTAAGAAGACAGTAGCGGAGGCCAAATCAAAGGCGTACGAGGCTATGTATAATCACCTTGGTACAAAAGAGGGTCAAAATGGTATTTATAGATTGATAAAGGTTAGAGAAAGGAGGAGGAGAGATTTAGGTTTTGTTAAGTGTATAAAGGATGTTAATGGATACGTGCTAGTGAAGGATAAGGATATTCGAAATAGATGGCATAACTATTTCAAGGAGTTATTTAATGAGGAGAGAATTGGTGTTACGGTGATATGATCAGATAGTGCGTCTGACTTTGACTTTGGTATTCAGCCTTCTATGAGCAGAGCCAAAGTTAAGGGAGCATTACCTAAGATGGGGAGAGGTAAAGCTACAGGGCCAGATCAAATACCTATAGAGGTATGGTTGTGTTTGGGTGAAGAGGGAGAGAAATGGCTAACGAGGTTATTCCACAATATACTTTGGACTAGTGTCATACCGCAGGAATGGAGGCTTAGCATGGTAGTGCCGATCTATAAAAATAAGGGAGATGCACATGATTTTAGCAATTATAATCAAATACATGATATACTAAAAAATGAAAATTTATAGCTAAGAAGCCCATATATTATTTATATTTTATCTTCATATTTGTTTAATTATACTATTAAATTTATTTTATGTTTATGTGTGACCTTTTTTCAGAGACATATGTAGAGGAATTTTATTTTTCTTGCTATTTGCAACAAGTTCCACAAACAATGAAGAAACTGCTCCAAGTCCCTTATGTTTGTCCTCTTCATCAAACTACTAGTGTAAGCTTTCTTTGTTCTTCTTTAAACTTTACTATGCAAATATATAAAATATATATATATATGCACATAGTACAAGTGAAGCCCTCATCACTATTTACCTTTATATTACCTGACACATGGTTGAAAATGAGATTTCTTACTTATAAAGATGTAGGCTCTGTTTGTGACAAATTATATTGCTGTAAAAACTTATATATCAATACAAGAACACGTAGGCTCGCCATTTTTAGCCTCACTAGAACCTTCTATTGATGTAATAGATCAGTAACTATTCAAAAAGTATATAGTTATGATTTTTCTTGAATCCGGTAGTAATCACTATTTAACTTTACATTACCCGATACATAGTTGAAAATGAGATTTCTTACTTGATAAATATGTAGGCTCTGTCTGGGACAAATTATAGTTTTGTAAAAACTTATATTTCAATACTTGAACAGGTGGGTAAACTTATATTTCGTACGCTCACCATTTTCAGCCTCATAGTCTTAGTAGTGGAATTTGTGGTGGTATTGTTGGTGGTGAAGTTCGTGCTAACTTAAGTAGTATCATTGGTGGTAACTTTAATTATGGCATCAACGGTGGTAGCATTGGTGGTATATTAGGTAGTCTTAGTAGTGACATTGGGGGTAACATGACTAGCATCTTTAATGGTTACATTGGTGGTACTAGAGACGATAACATTAGTAGTGGATTTGGTGGCATTGATGATGACATTGGTTGTAGTGCTCTTGTTAGTGCAATTGGTGGTATTGGAAGTGCTATTTTTGGTCGGATAATTGGTGGTGGTATTGTAGGTGTTGGTGTTAAAGTTCGTTGTAGTTTAAACATTTCCATTGGTGGCCACATTAATTATGGTATTACAGGTGGTACAATTGGTGGTGGCATTGGTGGTAATATTGCTGGTAGCTTTAGTAGTGGCATGGCTAGTTGTCATAGTTTCAGCATTGGTGGTATATATAGTTTCAGCATTGGTGGTATATTTGTTAGTCTTAATTGTGGCAAGGGTGGTAGCATTCGTGGTAGCTTAAGTGGAATCATTGGTGGTGGCATTGCTGGTAGCTTTAGTGGTAGCAGTGGTTGTATGTTCGGTAATATTCGGAGGTAGTGGTTTTAGTTATGGTCTTGGTCCCGGTTCCATTGGCGTATTAGGATCACTAGTGGTGAAAACCTTGATAGTGGTGGCATTGGTGGTAGTGCTATTAATATGAGTGGTGGTGCTCGTTACATTAACCCACCTTACAGTGTTGACCAACTACCTTTCACATGGACATCAACATCAACATTATCCTAATAATTCCTTGGAGTTCCTCATGTGGCTATTTCCTAATTTTGTTTCTTTTTCTACTCCCAACGCTACTATCACTTTTAGAGAGGATGAACCCATGTTCACAATAGGATTTGTGACTTTAGAGGAGATGTACTTCCAAAAAGCAGCTCACGTTCTCTAAGAATTTCGGGTTCTCCAAATAGTTGATAAACCTTAGGCTCTTTATATGATTTTAAAGATGTCTCAGCTCTTATAAAATTGTACCATAAAAATTGTAAATCATTTTAAAAATATAATATATTTTTTAGATATGTTTTCATCATGCCTATAAAGGAATAATTTTTCAAAATTTAAAAAACAATAAATAGATAAAAAATAGAGAAATGAGTTCCTTAAGAAAAAGAACAAAAAAGTACAATTAGTTCATAGTGTGTGGTTAATATTAAAAGTTACTAGTTTGTATGAACCTTCCTCTAAAATTTATTATTAACAAGTGGTTATTAATTTATTCAAAATAACAAGTGGTTATTAATAAAAGTTATTGGGTTCTATGAACCTTCATCTAAATGATTGATGAAGGTTTAACCATAACCCAATTTTAATGGTAACCTAGTAACTCACCCACAATCATGAAGGTTTGTTCTCTAACTCATCATTTCTTTGTTTAATTCATTCTCTATTTATATTATGTTTTGTTCTAATTGTGCATTCCTTAGATTTAATATTTTACCTAAAACATTAAACTTTAATAATTGTATTAAAATTATATTGAACACATATATAAATATTTTATACAAAAAACAACTATAGAACATAAAATAATATATAAATGCTAAAATGAATGCTTACAAACTTAAATCATATATTTATTTATATTTTACTTTATTTCAAATACATTACATAAAATACAATGTATAAAATATAGAACATGAAAAATAGAGCATATAATAAATAGAAAAACGGAAGGAAGTACATAATTCAAGGAATTACAACACATATCAAAATATAGAAAATATGAAAAATATAAAATGTTTAAAAGTTATTTAAAGTATTAAAAAATATTGAAAATTCAAACTTCAATAAATTTACCTTACACATTAAATTTCAATAGTGATATGTAATATTAAACATACACTAAACATTTTTAATTTCATTACAAAATATAAATAAGTTACAAAAAACACTATTAGAGAACACAAAATAATATATAGAACCAAAAAATGATGTTAAACAAAATTAAATCATATATTTAAAGAAATTTAATTTATTAAAAATACAGAACATTATACAATTTATAAAAATATAGAACATAAAAATTAAAGCATATAACAATAGAGATAGAAAGAATTATAAAATATATAAGACAAACAAATTACATAAGAAGTAAAAATACTAAACCTCTAAAAAAGTAGTGAATGCTTAAAAGTTTTTTAAGTGTTAGAAAATATTTGGCAAATGACAATTAATGGAAGAAATATATATTTTTTACTGCATTTAATATAGAACATGGGTTTGTAGATGGCAAGAAATATATTGGAGGTTGAGATCCAAAAATTATAGACTTTGTCATGCATCAAGATAAGTCAGCGGGTCCACATGGGTTGAAGCCAGAATTTTTCAAACTTATTGGAATATTGTTAGAAGATATGTTGTTCAATTTTGTGGGACTTTCTTTGATACAGAACATGAGAACATGGGCCAAGGGAACTAAATCTTACGCTTATACATCTTATTTAGATATTCGACCTATCTCTCTTGATAATGTTCTGATGTGTATATTATCTAAGGTGCTGGAGAATAAGTTTAAATGATGTTTAAACTCGATAATGTTTAACAAACAAAGTGCTTTTAATGAACGGATGCTATTAACTTATAATGAAATGATTGCATTTGAAGTCATTGGGAAAAAAGGATGTGGTTGGTTTAAAAATTGATATTTTTAAGGCATAAGATAGGTTGGAATAAAGATTTATTAAACAAATGTTGCATAAATTTGGTTTGCACTGAGCCTGGATTTCTAGGATTATGATATGTGTTCTAAAATTCTCATATAGTTTTGTACACAGTAGTGGAATTTTTGTTGATGTGCATCCACAACGGTGACTTGGACATGGAGATCCAATCTCTCCCTACTTGTATATTCTATGCGCGGAAGGTTTAAATCTATCATTAGAAAGTTAGAAGAAACATGTTTGCTTCATGGAGTTAAGGTTGCTAGAGGAGCTGCAAGTATCTCCCATGTGTTATTTGGTGATGATTATTTTTTCTTTTTCAAGCAACGAGTGTAGATGGAAGGAATATGAAGTGTATTTTATAGAGGTGTGAGCGTTTGTCTTGACAAGTAGTCCATTACGTTAAGTCTACTGTGTTCTTTAGTCCTAATAGTTGTGCTGATAATTGAACATTCATATGTCAT
Organism: Apium graveolens; assembly: GCF_009905375.1. Classification (NCBI taxonomy): domain Eukaryota; kingdom Viridiplantae; phylum Streptophyta; class Magnoliopsida; order Apiales; family Apiaceae; genus Apium; species Apium graveolens. The sequence continues at coordinate 17,640 of NW_027418173.1, forward strand.
ATCCCGGGGGTTGAAGAAATTGAATTGATAAACCATGAAAATATCTTGAAATGTCAATATAGTGGTGGTCTGAGAGTTAGGAGTTTGAGGAACTTCCATACAATTATGCTTGCCAAGCAATATTGGAGAATCATTAGTGGAATATCTAACATATACTTTAACTTACTCCCGTTCGGTGGTGGGCTCCACAATTGTGCAAGATAGGTCAGCCTAGAGTTTTTCTAGTTCAATGTTTAACAATTATTTATTTCCATTGGGTTTGGCCACCGAATGCTTGCTTTTACCACCGGTGTCATTCTCTTCATAATCTTGATCTTTGTCGAGATTTATAAGCATGATGATTCTTGTTGTCCCCTGGTCTTCTCTCATTTTCCCGACACTCTTCTCAGTTGGGTACTACATCTTGAGATTGGGGATTGACCCAATAGCTTGGAAGGCCAAAAAGAATGGTTCTCCTGGGAGTGCGTTGTAGGGGATTTTAGAATCTTACGATGTATAATTTTACTTATTTTACGATGTAGAATTTTACCTATATGACATTTTATTGGTACTAATATGTAAAGTAATCGTACATTCACAAGGTATATGCAGTCCGTCGAAGGCCTCAAGAGGTACCTCATGGCATGGCTTCACCTGTAGTCCAGCTAGGTTCATTATGCTATACGTCCGATGAAATAAGATATTAGACGAACTCCCTTCATCTACTAACACTTTCCATATATTATTTCCCCTATGACATGGTGGATCATCAGCGGATCTTCATAAGGTTATATGACATCCTTGTAGTCCTCTTTCTTGAAGGAGAGCGACATAGTCTATCTAGAAGGGCTGAACTAGTATAAATTATAAACTTGACGAGCGTACCTTTTCTTGAAATTTTTACTGTCAACTCAAAGGGTATTGCTTCCCGAATTTGTCTTCACCTCTCCCTGATATCTCATTTTTGGCTCTGGGTTCCTTGTCTCATTCGGCCCCAACTCATCCCTCGAGTCTCTTAGAAATTCATTGAGTTCTTCAGCCTTGATCATTTTTTTAATCAGCTTCTTCAAGTGAAAACATTCATCACTATTTTGCTCATTATATTCTTGGTAGTAAGAATACATATCGGAATTCTTCTTGTGAAAACTGGGTTCCCTTTTATTTAGTGGAAAATTTTAGAAATCAGCACATTAAGTGGTGTAAACCCAGTCAATTATCTAACTCTTCGCCTTTCCAAGCCTCAATCCGTTTCCTTCTTATCATTAACCATTTAATTCATTTCGGGAGTATTCGTAGTGGCTTGACAGCCGGTTACGGTCACCTCTTCGGGGCTCCCTATACCGCTCATATATATACCATTCATGGACTTTGGGATATAATCATAAATTGAGAATAAAAAGGGAAAAATATATAAATTTCATTGAAATTGGAAATTCATATAATGTCCTACATGCTTTGCCATTAGGAGATTCAAATTGCATTACTAAAGTAAATGACTAAATTTAATAATCCAAAATAAATAAAGAGGAAGGCTTTAGAGAGGCGTACTGGAAAAATTACCGGAATCTGGAAGTGTACCAAGTGTTTTTAAAAGGTTTGCATTCCAAAGTCTTTAGCTTATATGTTCTCGGCCTTATGACTTCAGCTATAAAGTAAGGGTCTCTCCAATTTTCCTAAAGTTTTCCTTGCATAATGGATATTAAAATTGCTAACTTCCTCACCACTAGGTAATCGACAAAGAAAGTGCGCTCCTTTACACACTAATCATAATACTGGGTTTCCTGAAGTTGGTATTTGAGGTTTCTATGGCGAGCTACTTCGCTTTCTTCTTCAAGAAGGTCTATATTGGCTCTTAGGCCAACTTCGTTGCTTTACAAATTAAACACTTCGGTTCGGTAAGTTGATAATCTAAAAAGTATTTCGATCGTGGATGGTCTTGGGGTTATCCGATAAGCCCACAAGACCCATCACAATTCTTCACCCGATAAATCATTGGCTTCGCCCAACCTCTCTTTGATTCCATCGAAAATAATCTTATTTGTTTCTTCATTCACCCCATTGCCTTGAGGATGACCCAGAGAGCTGAATTTTTGTTGGATCTCGAATTGGTGCAAGAAATTCATTTTATCATTCCTTTTAATTCCAATGATTAAATAAATAAAGCAATTAGTAATTTTTTTTAAAAGCTGTATATTTTTCTCAAATGTATAACTTGTCTGTCAAAAATTTTGTGTTGTATCTTATACCTCTAAAAATTTAATTTGATTACATGTTGTTATAAAATAAATATTAATTTGTATATGACAATAAATATGTGCATTATAGTGAGAGGTTTTTTAGACTTTAATCTATTGTAGTAGTGCTTATATTATTGTTAGTTATGGTTGTAGTAGTACTTATATTAGTGCTAGTTGAGGTTAGTGGGGATTTTATAAATAATATCACTAAAAAAATTAAAATTTTCGAGAAAATATCATTTTTAAGTTAAATTTTTATACAATGCTACCACTTGATTTTTAGAATCTCATTTTGTTTACAATACAAAATAAATTAGAGTAATACTTCTTTACCTATTTGCTTGTAAATATACATCGAATTAATTTATATAATACATGGAGCACACTTTGTTAGATCTTATTTTTATAGAAGGAAAAGAATTCGAAATTTGTAATAAGAAATTGATACTAAAATAGAGAAACAATTTAAACTGTATTCCACACATTAAAACCCATCATACACAATTGGGTCCTATAAAATATTGGATATAAAAAAGGTAGGTAAAACCCTAATATGAGAAATGAACTTATACATGGTTAGAAAATAATAATTTGGCGTTATTTTTATTTTCTATGAAAGAGTATTTTGGTATGAAAGAGTATTTTGGTTCTCCAACAAGATTTTGAGGTTATCATGAATTGATGTTATTTAACAAGATTAATGGTAATAATTTGAATTTCATTGTTTCTTCATGTTGGCTAAGAAATACTATTGTCCTTTAAAAAGGTATTGTTATGTAAAAAGTGAAAAGGCTGTAAATCATTTTAAAAATATAAAATATATTTTAATATGTGTTCCTAATCTATGTAAAAGAAAGTTTTGCGATATTTAAAATATAATAAAAGGATAAAAATAGAGATATGAGTAAGAGTTCTATAAGAAAAAGAACAAAAAAAGTACAACCAAACCACTGGTTATTATTAGAAGTTACTAGGTTTTATGAAGCTTCTCTAGATTAGTTACTAACACGTGGTTGTTATTAAAGTTAATAGGTTTGATGAACCTTCATCTTTATATACATATATATCTATATAGTCTTAATCTAATACAAACTAATATATATATATATAGTCCTAATCAAAATATACTATATTAAAATACAAACTTCACCACCCAACACACAACTCCACCTTATTCGCTTTATTTTTAATTGAATTTTTCCCGTTAACTGGTGAACTCTTTTTACATCCTCCAATAATCAGTATGAATACCATATTTGATATATTTCGGCAATAAATTAGTAATTATGGCTTACGAGAATCACTAAATCTACCAGTTTCTGAAATAGTATTGATTTCAGCTTAGTGATTCACGTAAGCTTAAATAGATGATTTCTCTTCAAAATATAGCAAATATGCTATGCAAATTGTTGAGCTGGGAGATGGAGAAAAATATGGTAAAATTATTTTTATATATTAAGTTAACGATTAATGGGAAAAATCAAATTAAAAAGATTCAGAAAATATATACATGAACACATAATGCACATGGATGAGAGAGAAAGAGACTAAACATGTAGCTCTTATTGGTTAGTAGTTTGTATTCTAATATTGATTTGTATTTGGATAAAGTTTTCCTTGTTTAACGGGCATTGACATTGCTAACTTCCTCCCACTGGGTAACTGAAAAAGAAATTGTACTTTTTTACACCTCAATCATAATAATGGGCTCCCTGAAGTTGGTATTTTAGGTTTTTCTGGTGGACTACTTCACTTTCTTCTTCAAGAAGGTCTACATTAGCTCTTAGGCCAACTTTATTGGTTTTCAAATCAAACACTTCGGTGGGGAAAGTGTCTAGACCCATTTCAACCACGAGAAGAGCATGAGTTCGGCAAGCCAATCTGAAAGGCGTTTCGCTCGTGGATGATCTTGGCATTTTTAGATAAGTCCAAAAGACCCATCACAAATTTTCGGCACATAAATCTTTGGCTTCTCCCAACCACTTTTTGATTCCATCCGAAAAAAATCGTAGTTGTGGCTTCAATCTCCCCATTTCCTTACAATGACCGACATAGCTCAATTTTGTAGGATCTCGAACTGGTGCAAGAAATTCATTTTATCATTCATTTAATTTCTATGTTAAATTAACAAAGCAATTAGTAAATATTTTTAAAAATTGTATTATTTTTCTCATACGTATAACTTGTTTGTCAAACATTTAGTATCCTATCTTATACCTCTAAAAATTTAATTTTATTAAATGTTTTTATGTAAATATTAATTTTATGTGACAATAAATTTGTGCGTTATAGTGAGAGGTATTTTAGACTTAAATCTATTGTAATAGTACTTCTATTATTATTAGTTAGGGTTGTAGTAGTACTTATATTATTGTTAGTTGAGGTAAGTGGGGAATTTATATATAATCTCACTTAATAAAATTTAAAATTTTGGAGAAAATATCATTTTTAAGTTAAATTTTTTATACAATGCTTACCACTTGATTTTTAGAATCTCATTTTATTCATAATACAAAATAAATTAGATTAATACTTGTATACCTATAGGCTTGTACATGTACATCCAATTAATTTATATAATACTGAGCACACTTTGTTAGATCATATTTTTATAAAAAGTAAAAAAATTCGAAATTTGTAATAAGAATAGGATACTATAACAAAAAACAATTTAAACTATATCAAGCCCATTAAAATCAGTGATACATAATTGGGCCCTACAAAATAGAGGATATGAAAAAGGTAGGTAAAACCCTAATATAAGCAACTAGTACATCGCTCTAAAATAATAAATTGGTATTATTTGTATTTTCTATGAAAGAGTATTTTGGTTAACAACATTTGGTGGTTATCATGAATTGATGTTGTTTACCAAGGTTAAGCTAATAATTTGAATTTCTTCAATTTCCTTTCTTATGCGTTTTTTCCACAAATTATATATAAATATTAAAACACTAGAATAAGTATCCTATTTTTCTTTTACATATGTATGTAGGTTGACATGAAATGTCACTTGTATTTATTTTTACATGACCTCCATTTCAAGAATTATCCTGTTCAACATTATATGTCAAGGTAAGAAAAAACAAATTCAGTTATATTTATATTATATTTTTGTTCCTCATAAATAATATGCATGATACATTAAAAAAACAAAAAATTATAGATATGAAGCCCACATATTATTTATATTTATGTTCATATTTGTTTAATTATCTTATTAAATTTATTTTATATTTATGTGTGACCTTACTTAGGAGACATTTGGACGCTGAATTATTTTTTTCTTGTTATTTGCAACAAGTTCCTCAAAAAATGATGAAAATTCTTAAGTTCATTATCTTTGTCCTGTTTATCAATGCTCCAAGTCCCTTCTCTTTCTATTCTTCAGCAATCTAGGCGTGTAAGCTTTCTTTGTAATTTTTTAACTTTTCTTATGCAAACATTTAACATAATGCAAAAGTATATAGTATAAGTGGGTCTATTGTGAGGTGTGATTTTTATTTTTTAGTGTATACATGACAACCCACTCGAAAGTACTATGTATTAACCTAATAACACACGAAGTTTACTTATATTCCGAGTTTCTCCAAACCCCCAAAAAAATAAGCATAACATTTCTTATATACATGCATAAAAAGAAAATATATAAAAATGAGTATATACCTCCAGAAAAGCTCCAAGCTCCAAAACCTTAAAGTTCCAAAGCTCATTTCAAGCTCCAAAAATTCTACTTAAGTATATCTTACTAGGCTGAAGCTCAATTTGAAGCTCCAAAGTTTGAATTTGAATCGGGGCTTAAATTAAGGTTTATGCGAAAGGAGGGAAAAAGATGAGACATGACTGAGATTTTTAAGATATGAGAGAAAGAGGGGAGAGATGAGAGAGATATGAGTGATGAAAGAGAGATAAAAGGTGAGAAAGACGAGAAAGAGACGGTGAGAAAGATGAGGCTAGCAGAAAGGGGGGAAAGAGGTGAGAGATATTTGGAAAAGGGGGAATAAAAAGGGGAAATAATTTGTTAAAATTAAAGGGGGAAAGTGTACTGAAACTGAGGGTAAAAAGGATAAGTCATTTTTTATTTTTTTAAAAGTAGCCATTAAAAGGGTTAAAAAAATCAGCCGATGTCAAAGTTCGAAGCATATATTTGGCCTTTTTCATTTTTGATCATAGTAAACGGCTAGTATGGGAAATCGATATCAGCATTTCTATTCAACATCGCTTATTTATAAAGGGATGTTAAACAGACTTTTAATATCGGGTGCATTACATGCCGATGTCTAAGCATCGATGTTGTATCTACTATTTTTAGTAGTGAGTAGTTTGAGGTTCCTTCATCTCGGTAGCATCAAGTTTACTATCAGCAATTTCCTTGATAACATATTTTGTACATATTCTAATATATCATCCCAATTCTTATTCCTGATGATCAAGGCTTGCTTACTTCTTAACTTTTAGCTTTCTATAATATGCTGCAAAGTGTCCAACTCCATCTTAATTATAAAACTTGATCTTTGACTTCGTAATTTTCCCAGACCTTGACTTCTTCCCATAATTTTTCTCTAATTCCTTTATCAGAGTCTGAGGAACTATAGCCTTTTCTGAAAAACTCTTTTCTTTCTTGAAATCCTTATAGCCCAGATTTATAAAGCTTTTAACTAAGAGAGCAGCCATCTGTAGGATATTTTCATCATTATCATGATCCCTTTTAGTGTCTGAATAATTATTAGAGTTTGAATCATCATCAGTATTTGATGACTCGGTATCAGACTTTGCAATCATGGCCTTTCAGTTTCGAAATGGTTCTTTCTTACAGATTTCTCTCTTGGATTTTCTTTAAACGTGGGAGTAGCATGTCTTGTCCTTCGCCCTTTTCACTTATTTTCCTGCTCGATCTTCAGTTCACGAGTTTTCAGCATTCTATATATATCTCATCTAGAGATGTATCTTCAACAACATAGTTATCCCTTATTGATATAACTTTCAAGTCCCACTTTTCAGGGAGTACAAGAAGAAACTTCAAGTTCGAATCTTCCGGATCATACTTTTTATCAACAAGTGATAAATCATTCAACAATTTCCGAAATATATCATAGATTTCAGTCAAAGACTCATCAACTTTTGAGTCAAAGTGATCATACTCGTGAGTGAGTATTGTCCTTCCATTCTTCTTGATAGCAGTTGTGCTTTGACACTTAACCTCTAAAGTGTCTCAAATTTCCTTGGCTTTTTTGCATCCAATCACCCCATTGGATATCATACTGTCTAGACTGTTATGCAAAAGATGTCCAAGTTTTATATTTTTCATAATAGATTAAAGATCCCCACGATAGTAATCCTTTTTATCCTTTACAACCATATTTTTTTCTTGATCAAGAATTACAACAACTAGTTTCATGGGCCTATGAGGTCCATCATACATCATGTTCAAGTATTCAGGATTTGTTGCCTCCAAACATATGGTCATCTTGACTTTCAAGAAAGGATATTCATTAATCTTCAAGATTAGAAATTTGAAGGATTCATATATGTTCATATTATGGTTGATTTGGTTTGTTGCTAGTGGTGGTGGAAGATTTTCTTGAGTTTTTTTTATCTTCCATTAATGATTATTATATCGAATTAGGTACTGAATAATGAAGAACAATTTTATATTAATGGATAAAAATTGATTAAGGCTCTCTCAGAGGATGTGCAAATATCCTTGAGAGCTTGTATTAGTTATATACTAATACATCAATTTCTTCTGACATTATTTTTTTTGAAGTTTTGTCTTTGTTATCCATTTTTGAATATTCATGAAATAGCTCAATTTAGACCGATATGGGGTAGGTTGTGGGGTTGGACAAAAATTGAGGTAGGCTTGTGGACTGGACTACACTTTGAATTTAGATTTTGGTCTCCTTTTTTATTATTTTTTTTAAAAAAAATTTACAACATATTTCTAGAGCATGGAGCATAGGTACGTTAAGAGTTTGGAGATCTTATTATTTGTTGTATTTTTTTAACATATTGAAATGATTAAAGAATTATTTATTCCAATCAATCATTTGGATTAAAATTACTCAAAGGACTATAAAAAATGGTGAGTACCAGAAATAAGTAATATAAATGATATTTAAATAATTTTAATATATATTTTTGTGAGCATTAATTATTTGTTGAAAATATATTCTCATTATAAAATAAAGTTACAAACTTATAATTATTTCCATAAATCATTACTTTGTATAATTAATAAAATATAACTGGTAGATTCAAATTATAACTAAAAATTACAAAGTTGGTATAAAATTTAACTTGTCATTTTCTACCATTTGTTAGTTAGAAAAAAAAGCTTAGTGGGCCACATAATAGTCATTTCTTACCAAACTCAATAAAATTATGATGAATTACTTAAAACCTTAGACCAAGCTTAGTACTGTAACTCCTTAGTTTTGATGATCACAACACAACAAGCCATCATGTTGTTATTTAAGACTGTTTGTAGCATATATGAGCTTAATGACATTGCTATTTAAGTATCATGAGAGCAAGCTGTCATAAGACAGTAATTTATTTTAGCAAGCTATGATCACGTTATTCAGAACAATAGCAAGCCAAGATGGACAGTCCAGATTCAACAAGGAAACAAATTTTCAAGGAGAAATTTTAGGAATTTCTTTTAATAAATTGTAGGGAGCCTCTATTATATTACATGTGGTTTATATATATTAGAGCTCAGTTATAAAATGTTTTCTAACTTTAAAAAAGTTCCTAATTTTTAGGACTTTGTTTTCTTTTCAAACTCTATCTCCTACAAATCTGATTGAAAAATGTTTTATACTCATACCAAATACAGACTTTTTTTGATCAGTTTTTCTTTCTTTCTCTCATTCTATCAAACGTATACATGAACGTTGGAAATCATCCCAACTAATTTAAATGTTAGAATTGGATTCTAACCGTTGTAAGTTGTTGAGGTTGTTTTGAACGTTAGTGTATATTTCTATATGAGTTTTCTTGCAGTTTTTATGACTGACGTATTGTAGCAAGAATACTCACAACTCACTGATCTTTATTGGTTCTAAAATACTCTCGAGCTCTCAATTATATACACCTATTTTATCTTAGAGAGTCTATAGTTTGAGTTGTAATTACTTTATCATTCGATTTGTATTATTCAATTTATATTGAATTAGTTGCTGGATAGTTGCCTAAGGGAAACAAGGGTTTGGTGAACTAGTGCTAGAGAAGTTTGTACTACGGGGTAGTATAGTACTTAGAGGGCAGGTTCAGAAATAGGGTTTCAGTAAGCCATTATCAGCAGTTGGGATAAAGGGAGATACATTATTATATCTTGTAGTTGTAACCTTATTGTGATTCAATAATATATTCTCTTACCAAGTTGGTAAGGGACCCGGACGTAGACCATAGGGGATTAAGGGTCGAACCTGGCTAAAATTCTTGTGTGTTCTTATTATTTTTCTGTATACTATTTTCTGTCACTGCATTTCAGTCATCTTAGCTTACCATCATTTTCAGATTATTGAACTGATTATAAAATCTCATTAAGCGATTATCGGGTAAAATTTAAAACTAATCTTAGTTAGCGATAATCTACATGGATAGTGAAGAATCTCAAAGATAAGGAAGACCTCTCATGAACATATCTCAAAGCATTCATTTCCAAAATCTACACGGACAGTGAAGAATCCCCATCCAGAACAGGTTATTGGTGATATTACTTATGGACTCAAGACAAGGAAATGCAATGCAATTTTTGGTGCTTATGTTGCATTTCTAGCTCAAGAGGAACCTAAGAATGTTAAAGAAGCACTCGAAGATGAAAATTGGATCTTGGCTATGCAAGAAGAACTCAATCAATTCGAACAATGTGATATTTGGGAACTTGTCAAGCCAGTAAAGAATACTTCAGTCATTGGTATAAAATGGATTTTCAAGAATAAAGAGGATAAATTTGGTACTGTTACTCGAAATAAAGCAAGGATTGTGACACAAGGGTACAATCAACAAGATGGCATTAACTTTGATCAAACTTATGCTCCAGTAGCTAGATTGGAATCAAGTAGGATGCTTCTTGCTTATGCATGCTACAAGAAGATCAAGCTACATAAAATGGACGTCAAAAGTGCTTTTCTTATTGGATTTATGGAAGAAGAAGTTTATGTCAAGCAACCCCCTATTTTTGAACATGAACAACATCTAGACTATGTTTACAAGCTCAAGAAGGCATTATATGGCTTAATGTAAGCATCAAGGACTTGGTACAAGAGGCTTAGTAAGTTTTGGCCAAAAATGACTTCATTCGAGGTAAAATTGATCCTACTTTATTTACTAGGCAAAATGGTAATGATATTTTGATTGTCGAGATATATGTAGATGATATAATTTTTGGATCCACTAATGATTCTATGTGTTAGTGGTTTTCTAAGTGTATGAGCAGTGAATTTGCCATCAGCATGATGGGTGAGCTGAACTATTTTTTTGGGACTCTAAATCAAGCAATCTTAGGATGGCATCTATGTTCATCAGTCAAAGTATGTGAAGAACTTGCTGACTAGATTTGGATTTGAGCATGTCAAGTCAAAATCTACACCAATGAATCAAAACAGCAGGGCTGACTTCAGAACGGTAAGGCAGTTGTTATCAAAAAATATAGAGGCATGATTGGTAGTCTTTATATTTTACTGCTTCCCGGCCGGATATTATGTATAGTGTTTGTGTATGTGCTCGTTTTCAAGCTAAACCTAAGGAATCACACTTAAATGTAGTTAAAAGAATATTTCGATATTTAAGTGGGACTATTAATCTTGTGTTATTTTATCATATTACAAGCATATTTGATGTTGTGGGGTATAGTGGTGCAGATTAATGCAGGATGTCAAACTGATAGAAAGAGCACAAGTGGTGTTTGTACATACTTAGGACAAACTCTTCTATCTTGGCAAAGTAAGAAACAAACTTCAGTTGTATTATCCACAGCAGAAGATGAGTAGTTAGTAGGGGGTAGTTGTTACTCTCAAATTTTGTGGATGCTTCACACTCTACGAGATTTTGGAATCAAGTGTGGCAAAGTTCCAATCTATTATGACAATACTAGCACCATCAACATATCAAAGAATCCTGTGAATTACTCAAGAACAAAGCATATTGATTTTCATCACCATTTCTTGAGAGATAATGCTGCAAAAGGTAAGATTAAATTAGTTTTTATGCCTACTGAATATCAATTGGAAGATATCTTTACAAAACCCCTTGGCGAAGCAAGATTTTCTACCATTCGAAGAGAACTTGTCATGTGCAGTGTATAATTGCAAGCTATCTTTAGAAATTTGGTAATGTTAGCTTACTATTAATTTTCATGTTAGCTTACTATGATTATTTATTAAATATCATAATTTGTGTTTGATTTGATTTATTAATTTTGACATGCCATTATCTGTTTATTGGTGCTTACTTGTTTGTGTGTTTTGGTGCTTTCTTTTCTCCAAAAGAGGATGATCTCAACACTTCTGATCAGCCCTCAACCTAGATCTTTTTGATGCTTTAAGGTGAAGATATTTAGGAGATTTATGTTTGTTTAAGGTTTATTTAAGACTTGTTTCATCTGTTGGTTTATGGTTAATCTTGTGTGGTTTACTACTTGGTTTATGAACTTGGTTTATGATATTTATTTTTGCTTAATACTTGATTTGCTTTGGTTATGTTAAGACTTGGTGAGGTAATGATATGCTGCTATGTTGGTTGTATTGGATATGCATTTGTTGTTATTTGCAGTTTAATTATTTGCAGTAGTGTGTTATAAAGTATTGCTTAATTTTGAGATATGCATAGATTTAGGGGGAGTTTTATAATTCTCCTAAATGTGTGTAATCATCAAAAAGGGGGAGACTGTAACTCCTTAGTTTTGATGATCACAACACCGCAAGCCATTATGTTGTTATTTAAGACTGTTTGCAGGATATATCATCTTAATGACATTGTTGTTTATGCATCATGACAACAAGCTATCATAAGACAGTAACCTATTTCGGCAAGCTATGATCACGTTATTCAGAACAATAGCAAGCCAAGATGGACAGTCCAGACTCAACAAGGAAACATATTTTCAAGGAGATATTTCAGGAATTTCTTTTAACGAATTGTAAAGACTTCTCTATTATATTATACGTGGTTAATATATATTAGAGCTGAGTTATAAAAAATTTTATAACTTTAAAACAGTTCCTAATTTGTAGGAGTTTGTTTTCTTTTCAAACTCTATCTCCTAGAAATCTGATTAAAAAAGTTTTATACTCATACAAAATAGAAGAGACTTTTTTTGATCGTTTTTCTTTCTTTATCTCTTCTATTAAACGTATATATGAATGTTGGAAATCATCCCAACTAATTTAAACGTTAGAATTGGATTCTAATTGTTGTAAGTTGTTGAGATTGTTTTGAACATTAGTGTATATTTATGTACGAGTTTTCTTGCAGTTTTTATGACTAACTTATTGTAGCAAGAAGACTCACAACTCACTGATCTTTATTGGTTCTAAAATACTCTCGAGCTCTTAATTATATACACGTGTTTTATCTTAGAGAGTCTATAGTTTGAGTTGTAATTACATTATCATTCCATTTATATTGTTCAATTTGTATTGATTAGTTGCTGGATAGTTGGCTAAGAGAAACAAGGGTTTGGTGAACTAGTACCAGAGAAGTTTGTACTACGGGGTAATGTAGTACTTAGAGGGCAGGTTTAGAAACAGGGTTTTAGCAAGCAATTATCATCAGCTGGGATAAATGGAGATATATTATTGTATATTGTCTTAACAAGTTGTAAACTTACTGTGATTCAATAATATATTGTCTTATCGAGTTGGTAAGGGACCAGGACAGTAGACCGATAGGGGATTACGGGTCGAACCCGGCTAAAATTCTTGTCTGTTATTATTACTTTTCTGCATACTATTTTATGCACTGCATTTAGTCATCTTAGCTTACATTCATTGGCAGATTATTGAACTGTTTATAAAATCTCAGTAAGGGATTATGTAAAATTTAAAACTAATCTTAGTTAGCCATAATCACCATCCCATAACACATATTTTTTTTACATTTTCATCTAAAATTCATAATTTTACATATCTTTTTAAAATATATTTTTTGAATTAAAGTTTAATATTTATAATTTTATTCAAAAAAGAAATTCGAGAACTAATATATGAACCTATCCTCCTTATTCATCTTAAAATCATAATGGAATTATATTTTGGTACATATTAGACAAAATAATGTCTTTGTGTACTGGTCAACCTTTTGTGAATGCTAGCAAAAAAATACAAAGTGGGCTGACTTGGCCCCTTTGGACCCAAAATTTATTACAAAACTTGTCTATTGAAAATTTTGAGTTAAAAAAATATAAGCATGGTTTTAATAATAAATTTTTATTACAGTTGAAAATATTAAAAATATTCATTATAATTACGTCAAAGTACATATGGTCAAGTCAGACCATTATAATTTCAAAATAAAATTGATTAATAATTAAATAAAAATCAACAGTCATATTGTCATTCATTTTAATTCTTATGTTTAAATAAACAAAGCAATTAGTAAATATTTTTATAAACCGTATCATTTTTCTCATACGTATAATTTTTTTGTCAAATTTTTTTTATCCTATCATATACCTCTAGAAATTTAATTTGATTAAATGTGATTATGTAAATATTATTTTGTGCATGACAAATAATTTATTATTGTTAGTTAGGGTTGGATTAGTACATATATTATTGTTAATTGAGGTCAATAGGTGGTTTATATATAATCTCACTATATAAAATATAGAATTTTCGAAAAAATGTCATTTTGAAGTTATGTTTTTTATACACTGCTTACCACTTGATTTTTAGAATGTCATTTATTTACAGCACAAAATAATTAGAGTAATACTTCTTTAGGCTTCTACATCCACATCCAATTAATTTACATAATACATGAAGCAATAAAAAATTTGAACTATATTGGGCCCATTTAAACCCATGAAATACAACTGGGCCTGCAAAATAGAGAATATAAAAATGGTAGTTAAAACCCTAATACAAGCACAAGCGGCCGCCCCTTACAAACAAAATAAACATGTACATGGCTATAAAATAGTGTTTTGGTGTTATTTGTATTTTCTATGAAAGAGTGTTTTGGTGTTGTAAGGTTAAACACATCTTCAAATGAATTGGCGGAGGATTAAATGGACAAGATTTGGAGGTTTTCATGAATTTATGTTGTTTAACAAGGTTAAGGTAATAATTTGTATTTCCCTGTATCTTCATTTCCATTTCTTATGTGTTTTTTGAACAAACTTTTGTTAAAACTTAAATCCATACAATAAGTATCCCATTTTTCTTGTATATGTATGTAGATTGACATGGAATGCCGCTTGTATTTGTTTTTACATGACCCCCATAACAAGAATTATCCCATTCAGAATTATATGTCAATGTTAAAAAAAAGAATTGAGTTATATTTGTAATAACTTTTTTGTTCCTCATAAATAATCAAATACATGATATAGTAAAAAAATGAAAATTTATAGGTAAGAAGCCCATATGTTATTTATATTTTATCTTCATATTTGTTTAATTATACTATTAAATTTATTTTATGTTTATGTGTGACCTGTTTTCAGAGACATATGCAGAGGAATTTTATTTTTCTTGCTATTTGCAACAAGTTCCATAAACAATGAAGAAACTGCTCCAAGTCCCTTATGTTTCTCCTCTTCATCAAACTACTAGTGTAAGCTTTCTTTGTTCTTCTTTAAACTTTACTATGCAAATATATAAAATATATATATATGCACATAGTACAAGTGAAGCCCTCATCACTATTTACCTTTATATTACCTGACACATGGTTGAAAATGAGATTTCTTACTTATAAAGATGTAGGCTCTGTTTGTGACAAATTATAGTGCTGTAAAAACTTATATATCAATAGAAAAAGAAGTAGGCTCACCATTTTCAGTCTCACTAGAACCTTCTATTGATGTAATAGATCAGTAACTATTCAAAAAGTATATAGTAATGGTTTTTTTTTAATCCAGTAGTAATCACTATTTAACTTTATATTAGGGGATACATGGTTAGAAATGAGATTTCTTACTTGATAAATATGTAGGCTCTCTTTGGGCCAAATTATAGTTTTGTAAAAACTTATATTTTAATACATGAACAGGTACGCTCACCATTTTCACCCTCATAGTCTTAATAGTGGAATTGGTGGTGGCATTGTTGGTGGTGAAGTTGGTGCTAACTTAAGCAGTGTCATTGGTGGTAACTTTAATAATGGCATCAACGGTGGTATCATTGGTGGTATATTGGGTACTCTTAGTAGTGACATTGGGGGTAACATGACTAGAATCTTTAGTGGTTATATTGGTGGTACTATAGACGATAACATTAGTAGTGGATTTGGTGGCACTGATGATGACATTGGTTGTATTGCTCTTGTTAGTGCAATTGGCGGCATTGGAAGTGATATTTTTGGTCGGAGAGTTGGTGGTGGTATTGTTGGTATTGGTGTTAAAGTTCGTGGTAGTTTAAGCATTTTCATTGGTGGCCACATTAATTATGGTATTACAGGTGGTATAATTGGTAGTGGCATTGGTGGTAACATTGCTGGTAGCTTTAGTAGTGGCATGGCTAGTTGTCATATTTTCAGCATTGCTGGTATATTTGTTAGTCTTAATTATGGCAAGGGTGGTAACTTAAGTGGAAGCAGTGGTGGTGGCATGGCCGGTAGCTTTAGTGGTAACACTGGTTGTATGTTCGGTAATATTCGTAGGTAGTGGTTTTAGTTATGGTTCCATTGGCGTATTAGCCTCACTAGTGGTTAAAACTTTGATAGTGCTGGCATTGGTGGTAGTGCTATTAATATGAGTGGTGGTGCTCCTGACATTAACCCACCTTACAATGTTGACCAAATACCTTTACAATGTTGACCAAATACCTTTCGCATGGACATCAACATCAACATTATCTTAATAATTCCTTCGAGCTCCTGATGTGGCTATTTCCAAATTTTGTTTCTTGTGCTACTCCCAACGCTACTATCACTTTTATAGAGGATGAACCCATGTTTACTATAGGATTTGTGACTTGTAGGGGATGTACTTCCCAAAAAAACCAAGAAGTTCATAAACCTTAGGCCTTTTATATGATTTTAAAGATCTCTCAGCTCTTACAAAATTGTACCATAAAATCAATCATTTCAGTGGCCTCTATTTGATTAGTAATTAGATTTTTGTACATACTTTCACTAAACAATTTTGAAAATAATTACAATTCTCAAACCCAAAAAAGTACTTTGAAGCATGGGTTTATAACCACATATAATTCATATATTTGTCTGTTTGGCCGTTTTTATTTTTTGAATTTAGGTCATGAACATTACAAATAAATTTTAAGAAATGATCTAATACAACAATGAATTGTGGTTAATGTCCATGAATGATAAATAGTTACATATATTATTAGCAAGTATCATGTAATCAAATGATATATATATGCGTGTGTATGTAAGTTGGTAACCTATTAACTAGATAAAACTACTCTAGATGTCAATTTTTTTATCATTTCTAAAAAATTGTCTCCTTTAAAAAAATTATATTCAGCCAAGAATTGTATGCATGTATTTTGTGAGAAGAAAATATTGTGTAAAACATAATGTTTTATTAAATAATTATGTTTTGATTTAGTATTGTATAATCATGAATCATCTTCCCTATAAAATACTATTGTTATGTAAAAATGTATTGTTATGTAAAAAAGTGGAAAAGTTGTAAATTATTTTTAAAATATAATATATATTTTAGATATATGTTTATCATCTGTATAAAGGAATAATTTTTCAAAATTTAAAAACAATGAAAAGATAAAAAATAGAGAAATGAGTTCCTTAAGAAAAAGAACAAAAAAGTACAATTAGTTAATAGCTGTGGTTAATATTAAAAGTTACTAATTTGTATGAACCTTCCTCTAAAATTAGTTATTAGTACAAGTGGTTATTAATTTATTCATAAAAAAGTGGTTATTAATAAAAGATAATAGGTTCTATGAACCTTCATCTAGATGATTGATGAAGGTTTAACCATAACCCAATTTTAATGGTAACCTAGTAACTCACCCACAATCATGAAGGTTTGTTCTCTAACTCATCATTTCTTTGTTTAATTCATTCTCTATTTATATTATGTTTTGTTCTTAGTGTGCATTCCTTAGATTTAAAATTTTATATAAACATGTTTATGTTTTATACACGCTATTGTATTGTCCAGTTACCAAGTGTCTATTATAACTCTACTTCTCTTTGGTTTTGGTTAAGTGATCAATTTTTATACATAGGATACAATTACTACTTTAACAAGATAATATCATTCAATAAAATAAAATATACTTGCGTAAATTATTTAATCTTCATTAATTTAGTGTGGAACTTCTGCCTAAAATCAAAAAAAATACCAATGCAATAGAAAAAAAGTTAAAATTTAAATACAAGTTCCAAAAAATATTACCTTACACATTAAACTTTAATAATTGTATTAAAATTATATTGAACACATATATAAATATTTTACAGAAAAAACAACTATAGAACATAAAATAATATATAAACGCTAAAATGAATGCTTACAAACTTAAATCATATATTTATTTATATTTTACTTTATTTCAAATATATTACATAAAATACAATGCATAAAATATAGAATATGAAAAATAGAGCATATAATAAATAAAAACACGTAAGGAAGTACATAATTCAAAGAATTTTAACACATATCAAAATATAGAAAATGTGAAAAACTATAAAATGGTTAAAAGTTTTTTAAAGTATTAAAAAATATTGAAAATTCAAACTCCAAGAAATTTACCTTACACATTAAATTTCAATAGTGGTTTGTATTATTAAACATACACTTAACATTTTTAATTTCATTACAAAATATAAGTAAGTTGCAAAAAACACAACTAGAGAACACAAAATAATATATAGAACCCAAAAATGATGTTAAACAAAATTAAATCATATATATATAGAACCCAAAAATGATGTTAAACAAAATTAAATCATATATTAAAAGAAATTTAATTTATTAAAAATACAGAACATTATACAATTTATAAAAATATAAAACATAAAAATTAAAGCATATAACAATAGAGATAAAAAGAATTATAAAAGACATAAGACAAAAAAATTACATAACAAGTAAAAATACTAAACCTCTAAAAAAGTACCAAATGCTTAAAAGTTTTTTAAGTATTAGAAAATATTTGGCACATGACAATTAATGGAAGAAATGTCTATTTTTACTGCATTTAACATAGAACAGGGGTTTGTAGATGGCAAGAAATATATTGGCCGTAGAGATCCAAAAATTATAGACTTTGTCATGCTTCAAGATAAGTCAAACTTATTGGAATATTGTTAGAAGATATGTTGTTCAATTTTATAAGACTTTCTTTGATAGAGAACATGAGAACATGGGCCAAGGGAACTAAATCTTACGCTTGTACATCTTATTTAGATCTTCGACCTATCTCTCTTGATAATATTCTGATGCGTATATTATATAAGGTGCTGGAAAATAAGTTTAAATGATGTTTAAACTCGATAATGTTTAACAAACAAAGTGCTTTTAATCAAGGGAGGCTATTAACTTATAATGAAATGATTGCATTTGAAGTCATAAGGAAAAAAGGACGTGGCTGGTTTAAAATTGATATTTTTAAGGCATAAGATACGTTGTAATAAAGATTTATTAAACAAATGTTGCATAAATGTGGTTTGCACTTAGCCTGGATTTCTAGGATTATAATATGTGTTCTGAAATTCTCGTATAGTTTTGTATACAGTAGTGGAATTTTTGTTGATGTGCATCCGCAACGGTGACTTCAACATGGAGATCCAATCTCTCCCTACTTGTATATTCTATGCGTGGAAGGTTTAAATCTATCATTAAAAAGTTAGAAGAAACATGTTTGCTTCATAGAGTTAAGGTTGCTAGAGGAGCTCCCAGTATCTCCCATGTGTTATTTGCTGATGATTAATTTTTCTTTTTTCAAGCAACGAGTGTAGATGCAAGGAATATGAAGTGTATTTTAGAGAGGTGTTAGTGTTTGTCTGGACAAGTAGTTAATTATGTTAAGTCTACTATGTTCTTTTGTCCTAATACTTGTGCTGATAAGTGAACACTCGTATGTCACATCCTGGGGGTTGAAGAAATTGAATTGATAAACCACGTAAATATCTTGAAATGTCAATATAGTGGTGGTCTGAGAGTTAGGAGTTTGAGGAACTTCCATACAACTATGCTTGCCAAGCAATATTGGAGAATCATTAATGGAACATCCAACATATAATTGAACTTACTCCCATTTGGTGGAGGGCTCCGTAATTGTGCAAGATAGGTCAGCCTAGAGTTTCTCTAGTTCAATGTTTAACAATTGCTTATTTCCACTGGGTTTGGCCTCTGAATGCTTGCTTTTACCACCAGTGTCATTCTCTTCATAATTTGATCTTTGTCGAGATTTTTAAGCATGATGATTCTTGTTGTCTCCTGGTCTTCTCTCATTTCCCTGACTCCCTTCTCAGTTGGGTACTACATCTTGAGATTGGGGATTGACCCAACAGCTTGGAAGGCCAAAAAGAATGGTTGTCCTAGGAGTGCGTTGTAGGGGCTTTTAGAATCTTACGATGTAGAATTTTACTTATTTTACGATGTAGAATTTTACCTATATGACATTTTATTGGTACTAATATGTAAAGTAATCATACATTCACAAGGTATATGCAGTCCGTCGAAGGCCTCAAGAGGTACCTCATGGCATGGCTCCACTGCAGTCCAGCTAGGTTCATTTTGGTATATGTACGACGAAATAAGATATTGGACGAACTCCCTCCGTCTACTAACACTTTCCATATATTATTTTCCCCGATGACATGATGGATTATCAGTGGATCTCCATAAGGTTATATGACATCCTCATAGTCCTCTTTATTGAAGGAGAGCGTCATAGTCTGTCTAGAAGGGCTGAACTGGTATAAATTATAAACTTGACGAGCGTACCTTTTTTGAAATTTTTACTCTCAACTCAAAGGACATTGCTTTCCGAAATTATCATCACCTCTCCCTAATATCTCATTTTGGGTTCTGTGTTATTTGTCTCATTCGGCCCCAACTTATCCTTCGGGTCTCTTAGAAATTCATTGAGTTCTTCAGCCTTGATCATTTTTTCAATCAGCCTCTTCAAGTGAAAACATTCATCACTATTTTGCTCCTTATCTTGATGGTAGTAACAATACTTATTAGAATTCTTCTTGTGGTTGGCCATCTTCATTTTAGCTGGTTGGATGAAAACAGGCTTGCCTTTCATTTAGTGGAAAATTTTGGAAATCGCCACATTAAGTGGTGTAAACGCAGTCACATATCTAACTATTTGCCTTTCCAAGCCTCAGTCCATTTCCTTCTTATCATTAACCATTTGATATTCCTTTAGGGAGTATTCGTAGTGGCATGATAGCCGGTTACGATCACCTCTTCGGGGCTCCCTATATCCTTCCAGAATATCCATCTTCCTTCGAATGTTCTTACCCCTCATATATACCATTCATGGAATTTGGGATATAATCATAAATTGAGAATAAAAAGAGAAAAACATATAAATTTCATTGAAATTGGAAATTCATATAATGTCCTACATGCTTCGCTATTAGGAGATTCAAATTGCATTATTAAAGTAAATGACTGAATTTAATAATCCAAAATAAATAAATAGGAAGGCTTTAGAAAGGTGTACTGGAAAAATTTCTGAAATCTGGAAGTGTACCATGTATTTTTAATAGGTTCGCATTCCAAAGTCTTTAGCTTATACGTTCCCGGCCTTATCACTTCAGCTACAAAGTAAGGGTCTCTCCAATTTGCCCGAAGTTTTCCTTGCATATCGGACATTGAAATTGTTAACTTCCTCGGCACTAGGTAATCGACAAAGAAAGTGCACTCCTTTACACTCGAATCATAATACTGGGTTGCCTAAAGTTGGTATTTGAGATTTCTATGGCGAGCTACTTCGCTTTCTTCTTCAAGAAGGTCTATATTGGCTCTTAGACCAACTTCATTGCTTTACAAATTAAACACTTCGGTGCGGTAAGTTGATAATCTAAAAACCATTTCGCTCGTGGATGGTCTTGGGGTTATTCGATAAACCCACAAGAGCCATCACAATTCTTCGCCCGATAAATCTTTGGCTTCGCCCAACCACTCTTTGATTCCATCGAAAATAATCTTATTTGTTGCTTCAATCACCCCATTGCCTTGAGGATGACCCAGAGAGCTAAAGTTTTGTTAGATCTCGAATTGGTGCAAGAAATTCATTTTATCATTCCTTTTAATTCCAATGATTAAATATATAAAGCAATTAGTAAATATTTTTAAAAGTTGTATCATTTTTCTCAAATGTATAACTTGTCTGTCAAAAATTTTCTATTGTATCTTATACCTCTAAAAATTAAATTTGATTAAATGCTGTTATAAAATAAATATTAATTTGTATATGACAATAAATATGTGAATTATAGTGAGAGGTTTTTTATACTTGAATCTATTGTAGTAGTACTACTATTATTGTTAGTTAGGGTTGTAGTACTTATATTAGTGCTAGTTGAGGTTAGTGGGGATTTTATAAATAATATCACTAAAAAAAATTAAAATTTCGAGAAAATGTCATTTTTAAGTTAAATTTTTATAGAATACTTACCACTTGATTTTTAGAATCTCATTTTATTTACAATACAAATTAAATTAGAGTAATACTTCTTTAGGCTTCTTCATCCACATCCAATTAATTTACATAATACATGGAGCAAAGTATATTGAATAAAAAAATTGAACTATATTGGGCCCATTAAAACCCATGATATACAACTGGGCCTGCAAAAATAGAGAATATAAAAAAGGTAGATAAATATACATCGAATTAATTTATATAATACATGGAGCACACTTTGTTAGATCATATTTTTGTAGAAGGAAAAGAATTCGAAATTTGTAATAAGAAATTAATACTAAAATAAAGAAACAATTTAAACTGTATTCCGCGCATTAAAACACATCATACACAATTGGGCCGTACAAAATATATAGTCTTAATGTAAAAAATACTATATTAAAATACAAACTTCACCACCGAACACACAACTCCACCTTATTTGCTCTATTTTTAATTGAATTTTTCCCGTTAACTGGTGAACTCTTTTTACATCCTCCAATAATCAGTATGAATATCATATTTGATATATTTGCAATAAATCAGTAATTATGCTTACGAGAATCATTAAAATCTACCGGTTCCTGAAATAGTATTGATTTCAGTTTAGTGATTCGGGTAAGCGTAAATAATGATTTCTCGTCAAAATATAGCAAATATGCTATGCAAATAGTTGAGCGGGTAATGGAGAAAAATATGGTAAAATTATTTTTATATTTTAAGTTAACGATTAACGGGAAAAATCAAATTAGAAACGATTCATAAAATATATACATGAACACATAGTGCACATGGATGAGAGAGAAAGAGACTAAACATGTAGCTCTTATTGGTTTGTATTTTGTATTCTAATATTGGTTTGTATTTGAGCACTTGCCTATATATATATATATATATATGATTGATAAAGGTTCAACCATAACCCAATTTAAACCAATAACCGAGTAACTCACGCACAATCATGGTTGCTTATATTATGCTTTGTTGTCATTTTATATTGGAGTTAGTTTAAAATTTTTGTATATACATGATTACTTTTTATACACTTATGCTAAACTGCTATTGTATTGATCTCCGTTATCAAGTCTCTATTATTACTCTACCTTTTTCTGTTTTTTGGTTAACTGATATATTTTGTAGATACGACACAATTATTAGTTATATAAGATAATATCTTTCAACAAATAAAAACTTAGTTATATAAATTATTTACTCTCCATTAATTTAGTTTGCAGCTTTTACCGAAAATCAAGAAAAGCACTATTGTAATAGAATAAAACTAAAATTTAAATACAAGCTCTAAAAAATATTACATAACACATTAAACATTAGTAGTCGTATTAAAATTATATTGAACACATGTATAAATATTTTACACAAAAAATAACTATAAAACATAAAATACAAAAGCCAAAATGAATGCTAGCAAAATATAACTGTATAAACGAATGCTTTTTCTCTGTATTTTTACTGTCGACTTTAAGGGCACTCCCTCCCGGAATCGTCTTCACCTCTCCTTGATATATTATTTTGGGTTGTATGTTCCTTGTCTCATTCATCCCCAACTTATCCCTCGGGTCTCTTACAAATTAGTTAAGTTCTCCTGCCTTGATCATTTTTTCAATCAGCCTCTTCAAATGAAAACATTCATCAATATTTTTTTCCCCTTATCCTGATACGATTCACAATACTTATTAGCTTTCTTCTTGTGGTCGGCCATCTTCATTTTGGCTGGTCGGATGAAACCTGATTATCTTCATTTTGGCTGGTCGGATGAAACCTGATTTTCCTTTCATTTAGTGGAAAATTTTGGAGATCAGCGTGTTAAGTGGTGTTAACGCAGTCAATTATCTATCTCTTCGCATTTCCAAGCCTTAATTCCTTTCCTTCTTATTATTAACCCTTCGATCGTCCTTTTGGGAGTATTCGTAGCGGCTTGACTGTCGGTTATGGTCACCTCTTCGGGGCTTCTTGTATCCCTCGAGAATCTCTATCTTCTTTCAGATGTTGTTATCCCTCACATATATACCATTCAGGGACTTTGGGATATAAATATTAATTTGAGAATAAAAAGGGAAAACATATAAATTTTATTGAAAATAGAAATTCATACAATGTCCTACATGCTTCTCCATTAGGAAATTCAAATTGCATTACTGAAGTAATTGATTGAATTCAATAATTTAAAATAAATATATAGATGGCATGTGCAGTGTATAATGGCAAGCTATCTTTAGAAATTTGGTAATGTTAGCTAACTATTAATTTTCATGTTAGCTTACTATGATTGTTTATTAAATGTTATAATTTGTGTTTGATTTGATTTATTAATTTTGACATGCCATTATCTGTTTATTGGTGCTTACTTGTTTGTGTGTTTTGATGCTTTCTTTTCTCCAAAAGAGGATGCTCTCAACACTTCTGATCAGCCCTCAACCTAGATCTTTTTTATGCTTTAAGGTGAAGAAATTTAGGAGATTTATGTTTGTTTAAAGTTTATTTAATACTTGTTTCATGTGTTGGTTTATGGTTAATCTGGTGTGGTTTGCTACTTGGTTTATGAACTTGGTTTATGATGGTTATTTTTGCTTAATACTTGATTTGCTTTGGTTATGTTAAGACTTGGTGAGGTAATGATATGTTGCTATGTTGGTTGTGTTGGATATGTATTTGTTGTTATTTGCAGTTTAATTATTTGTAGTAGTGTGTTATAAAGTATTGCTTAATTTTGAGATATGCATAGATTTAGGGGGAGTTTTATATTTCTCCTAAATGTGTGTAATCATCAAAAAGGGGGAGATTGTAACTCCTTAGTTTTGATGATCACAACACAGCAAGCCATTAAGTTGTTATTTAAGATTGTTTTGAACGTTAGTGTATATTTATATACGAGTTTTCTTGCAGTTTTTATGACTGACGTATTGCAACAAGAACACTCACAACTAACTGATCTTTATTGGTTCTAAAATACTCTCCAACTCTTAATTATATACACGTGTTTTATCTTAGAGAGTCTATAGTTTGAGTTGTAATTACTTTATCATTCCATTAGTATTGTTCAATTTGTATTGATTAGTTGCTGGATAGTTGGCTAAGAGAAACAAGGGTTTGGTGAACTAGTGCTGGAGAAGTTTGTACTACGGGGTAATATAGTACTTAGAGGGCAGGTTTAGAGACACGGTTTTAGCAAACCATTATCAGCAACTGGGATAAAAGGAGATATATTATTGTATTTTGTAGTTGTATCTTGTAGTTGTAAACTTAATGTGATTCAATAATATATTATCTTATCAAGTTGGTAAGGTACCACGAGGTAGACTATAAAGGATTACGAGTCCAACCCGGCTAAAATTCTTGTCTGTTCTTATTACTTTTCTGCATACTATTTTCTGCACTGAATTTAGTTATCTTAGCTTACCATCATTGTCAGATTATTGAACTGTTTATAAAATCTCAGTAAGGGATTATGGTAGAATTTAAAACTAATCTTAGTTAGCCATAATCACTGTCCCATAACACATGTTTTTTTTACTTTTTCATCTAAAATTCATAATTTTACATATCTTTTTAAAATATATTTTTTTGAATTAAAGTTTAATATATATAATTTTATTCAAAAAAGAAATTCGAGAACTAATATATGAACCTATCCACCTTATTCATCTTAAAATCATAATGGAACTAATATATAGAACCCAAAAATGATGTTAAGCAAAATTAAATCATATATTTAAAGAAATTTAATTTATTAAAAATACAGAACATTATACAATTTATAAAAATATAGAATATACAAATTAAAGCATATAACAATAGAGATAGAAAGAATTATAAAATATATAAGACAAACAAATTACATAAGAAGTAAAAATACTAAACCTGTAAAAAAGTACTAATGCTTAAAAGTTTTTTAAGTGTTAGAAAATATTTGGCAAATGACAATTAATGGAAGAAATATCTATTTTTACTGCATTTAACATAAAACATGGGTTTGTATATGGCAAGAAATATATTGGAGGTTGAGATCCAAAAATTGTAGACTTTGTTATGCATCAAGATAAGTCACCGGGTCCACATGGGTTGAAGACGAAATTTTTCAAACTTATTGGAATATTGTTAGAAGATATGTTGTTCAATTTTGTGGGACTTTGTTTGATACAGAACATGAGAACATGGGCCAAGGGAACTAAATCTTACGCTTATACATCTTATTTAGATATTCGACCTATCTCTCTTGATAATGTTCTGATGCGTATATTATCTAATTGCTGGAGAATAAGTTTAAATGATTTCAAAACTCGATAATGTTTAACAAACAAAGTGCTTTTAATGAAGGGAGGCTATTAACTTATAATGAAATGATTGCATTTGAAGTCATAGGGAAAAAAGGACATGGTTGGTTTAAAAATTGATATTTTTAAGGCATAAGATAGGTTGAAATAAAGATTTATTAAACAAATGTTGCATAAATTTGGTTTGCACTGAGACTGGATTTCTAGGATTATGATATGTGTTCTGAAATTCTCGTATAGTTTTGTACGCAGTAGTGGAATTTTTGTTGACTTCGACATGGAGATCCAATCTTTTCCTACTTGTATATTCTATGCGCCGAAGGTTTAAATCTATCATTAGAAAGTTGAAAGAAACATGTATGCTTCATGGAGTTAAGGTTTCTAGAGGAGCTCCAAGTATCTCCCATGTGTTATTTGGTGATGATTATTTTTTTTTTCAAGCAACGAGTGTAGACGCAAGGAATATGAAGTGTATTTCATAGAGGTGTGAGCGTTTGTCTGGACAAGTAGTCAATTATGTTAAGTCTACTATGTTCTTTAGTCCTAATACTTGTGTTGATAATTGAACACTCGTATGTCACATCCCGGAGGTTGAAGAAATTGAATTGATAAACCACGAAAATATCTTGAAATGTCAATATAGTGGTGGTCTGAGAGTTAGGTGTTTGAGGAACTTCCATACAATTATGCTTGCCAAGCAATATTGGAAAATCATTAGTGGAACATCTAACATATACTTTAACTTACTCCCCTTCGGTGGTGGGCTCCACAATTGTGCAAGATAGGTCAGCCTAGAGTTTTTCTAGTTCAATGTTTAACAATTGCTTATTTCCATTGGGTTTGGCCTCTGAATGCTTGCTTTCACCACCGGTGTCATTCTCTTCATAATCTTGATCTTTGTCGAGATTTTTAAGCATGATGATTCTTGTTGTCCCCTGGTCTTCTCTCATTTCCCCGACTCCCTTCTCAGTTGGGTACTACATCTTGAGATTGGGGATTGACCCAATAGCTTGGAAGGCCAAAAAGAATGGTTGTCCTAGGAGTGCGTTGTAGGGTATTTGAGAATCTTACGATGTAGAATTTTACTTATTTTACGATGTAGAATTTTACCTATATGACATTTTATTGGTCCTAATATGTAAATTAATCGTACATTCACAAGGTATATGCAGTCCGTCGAAGGCCTCAAGAGGTACCTTATGGCATGGCTCCACCTGTAGTCCAGCTAGGTTCATTTTGTTATACGTCCGATAAAATAAGATATTAGACGAACTCCCTTCCTCTACTAACACTTTCCATATATTATTTCCTCGATGACATGGTGGATTATCACCGGATCTCCATAAGGTTATATGACATCCTTGTAGTCCTCTTTACTGAAGGAGAGCGACATAGTCTATCTAGAAGGGCTGAACTGGTATAAATTATAAAGTTGACGAGCGTACCTTTTCTTTAAATTTTCACTGTCAACTCAAAGGTTATTGCTTCCCGAATTTTTCTTCACCTCTCCCTGATATCTCATTTTTGGCTCTGTGTTCCTTGTCTCATTCGGCTCAACTCATCCCTCGGGTCTCTTAGAAATTCATTGAGTTCTTCAGCCTTGATCATTTTTTCAATCAGCTTCTTCAAGTGAAAACATTCATCACTATTTTGCTCATTATATTGTTGGTAGTAACAATACATATCGGAATTCTTCTTGTGGTTGGCCATCTTAATTTTAGCTGGTCGGAAGAAAACTGGGGTGCCTTTCATTTAGTGGAAAATTTTGGAAATCAGCGCATTAAGTGGTGTAAATGCAATCAATTATCTAACTCTTCGCCTTTCCAAGCCTCAATCCGTTTCCTTCTTATCATTAACCATTTGATTCATTTCGGGAGTATTCGTAGTGGCTTGAAAGCCGGTTACGGTCACCTCTCCGGGGCTCCCTATATCCCTCCAAAATCTCCATCTTCCTTCAAATGTTCTTACACCTCATATATATACCATTCATGGACTTTGGGATATAATCATAAATTGAGAATAAAAAGGGAAAAACATATAAATTTCATTGAAATTGGAAATTCATATAATGTCCTAAATGCTTCACCATTAGGAGATTCAAATTGCATTACTAAAGTAAATGACTGAATTTAATAATCCAAAATAAATAAACAGGAAGGCTTTAGAGAGGTGTACTGGAAAAATTTTCGGAATCTGGAAGTGTACCAAGTGTTTTTAATAGGTTCGCATTCCAAAGTCTTTAGCTTATACGTTCCCGGCCTTATGATTTCAACTACAATGTAAGGGTCTCTCCAAT
The DNA here is from genome assembly GCF_009905375.1 of Apium graveolens. Classification (NCBI taxonomy): domain Eukaryota; kingdom Viridiplantae; phylum Streptophyta; class Magnoliopsida; order Apiales; family Apiaceae; genus Apium; species Apium graveolens. The sequence goes on from NW_027418173.1 coordinate 46,261, forward strand.
TTGCCTGAAGTTTTCCTTGCATAGCGGATATTGAAAATGCTAACTTCCTCATCACTAGGTAATCGACTAAGAAAGTGTGTTCCTTTACACACTAATCATAATACTGGGTTTCCTGAAGTTGGTATTTGAGGTTTCTATGGCGAGCTACTTCGCTTTCTTCTTCAAGAAGGTCTATATTGGCTCTTAAGCCAACTTCGTTGCTTTACAAATTAAACACTTTGGTGCGGTAAGTTGATAATCTAAAAAGCATTTCGATCGTGGATGGTTTTGGGGTTATCCGATAAGCCCACAAGACCCATCACAATTCTTCACCCAATAAATCTATGGCTTCACCCAACCTCTCTTTGATTCCATCGAAAATAATCTTATTTGTTTCTTAATCACCACATTGCCTTGAGGATGACCCAAAGAGCTGAATTTTTGTTGGATCTCGAATTGGTGCAAGAAATTCATTTTATCATTCCTTTTAATTCCATTGATTAAATAAATAAAGCAATTAGTAAATTTTTTTAAAAGCTGTATCATTTTTCTCAAATGTATAACTTGTGTGTCAAAAATTTTGTATTGTATCTTATACCTCTAAAAATTTAATTTGATTTATTGTTGTTATAAAATAAATACAAATTTGTATATGACAATAAATATGTGCATTATAGTGAGAGATTTTTTAGACTTGAATCTAGTGTATTAGTGCTTATATTATTGTTAGTTAGGGTTGTAGTAGTACTTATATTAGTGTTATTTGAGGTTAGTGGGTATTTTATAAATAATATCACTAAAAAAATTAAAATTTTCAAGAAAATATCATTTTTAAGTTAAATTTTTATACAATGCTACCACTTGATTTTTAGAATCTCATTTTGTTTACAATACAAACTAAATTAGAGTAATACTTCTTTACCTATTCGCTTGTAAATATACATCGAATTAATTTATATAATACATGGAGCACACTTGGTTAGATCTTATTTTTATAGAAGGAAAAGAATTTGAAATTTGTAATAAGAAATTGATACTAAAATAGAGAAACAATTTAAACCGTATTGCCCACATTAAAACCCATCATACACAATTGTGCCCTATAAAAGATAGGATATAAAAGAGGTAGGTAAAACCCTGATATGAGAAATGAACTTATACATGGTTAGAAAATAATAATTTGCCATTATTTTTATTTTCTATGAAAGAGTATTTTGGTTCTCCAACAAGATTTTGAGGTTATCATGAATTGATGTTGTTTAACAAGATTAAGGTAATAATTTGAATTTCATTGTTTCTTCATGTTGGCTAAGAAATACTATTGTTCTATAAAAAGGTATTGTTATGTGTAAAAAAGTGAAAAGGCTGTAAATCATTTTAAAAATATAAAATATATTTTAATATGTGTTCCTAATCTATGTAAAAGAATAGTTTTGCGATATTTAAAATATAATAAAAGGATAAAAATAGAGATATGAGTAAGAGTTATGTAAGAAAAAGAACAAAAAAAGTACAATCAAACCACTGTTATTATTAGAAGTTACTAGGTTTTATGAAGCTTCCTCTAGAATTAGTTACTAACACCTGGTTATTATTAAAAGTTAATAGGTTTTATGAACCTTCATCTTTATATACATATATATCTATATAGTCTTCATCCAATACAAACTAATATATATATATATATATAGTCTTAATCCAAAAGATACTATCTTAAAATATAAACTTCACCCCCCAACACACAACTCCACCTTATTCGCACTATTTTTAATTGAATTTTTCCGGTTAACTGGTGAACTCTTTTTACATCCTCCAATAATCAGTATGAATACCATATTTGATATATTTCGGCAATAAATCAGTAATTATGCTTACGACAATCACTAAAATCTACCGGTACCTGAAATAGTATTGATTTCAGCTTAGTGATTCAGGTAAGCTTAAATAATGATTTCTCGTCAAAATATAGCAAATATGCTATGCAAATTGTTGAGCCGGAGATGGAGAAAAATATGGTAAAATTATTTTTATATATTAAGTTAACAATTAATGGGAAAAATCAAATTAAAAGATATTCGGAAAATATATACATGAACACATAATGCACATGGATGATAGAGAAAGAGACAAAACATGTAGCTCTTATTGGTTTGTAATTTGTAATCTAATATTGGTTTGTATTTGGATGAAGTTTTCCTTGTTTAACGGGCATTGACATTGCTAACTTCCTCCCACTAGGTAACTCAAAAAGAAATTGTTCTCTTTTACACGTGAATCATAATACTGGGCTCCCTGAAGTTGGTATTTTAGGTTTTTCTGGTGGACTACTTCACTTTCTTCTTCAAGAAGGTCTATATTAGCTCTTAGGCCAACTTTATTGCTTTCCAAATCAAACACTTCGGTGGAGAAAGTGTCTCCCCCCATTTCAACCACAAGAAGAGCATCAGTTCCACAAGCCAATCCCGCTCGTGGATGATCTTGGCATTTTTACATAAGTCCAAAAGACCCATCACAAATTTTGGACCCATAAATGGTTGGCTTCTACCAACCTCTTTTTGATTCCATTGAAAATAATCTTTGTTGTAGCTTCAATCTCCCCATTTCCTTACAATGAGCCACATAGCTGAATTTTTGTAGGATCTCGAATTGGTGCAAAAAATTCATTTTATCATTCATTTTAATTTCTATGTTAAATTAACAAAGCAGTTAGTAAATTTTTTTAAAAATTTTATCATTTTTCTCATACGTATAACTTGTTTGTCAAACATTTAGTATAGTATCTTATACCTCTAAAAATTTAATTTTATTAAATGTTGTTATGTAAATATTAATTTTATGTGACAATAAATTTGTGCTTTATAGTGAGAGGTATTTTAGACTTAAATCTATTGTAATAGTACTTCTATTATTATTAGTTAGGGTTGTAGTACTACTTATATTATTGATAGTTGAGGTAAGTGGGGAATTTATATATAATCTCACTTAATTAAATTTAAAATTTTGGAGAAAATATCATTTTTAAGTTAAATTTTTTATACAATGCTTACCACTTGATTTTTAGAATCTCATTTAATTCATAATACAAAATAAATTAGATTAATAATTGTTTACCTATATGCTTGTACATGTACATCCAATTAATTTATATAATACCGAGCACACTTTGTTAGATCATATTTTTATAAAAAGTAAAAAAATTCGAAATTTGTAATAAAAATAGGATACTATAACAAAAAACAATTTAAACTATATCAGGCCCATTAAAATCACTGATACATAATTGAGCCCTACAAAAGAGAGGATATGAAAAAGGTAGGTAAAACCCTAATATAAGCAACTAGTACATGGCTCTAAAATAATAAATTGGTGTTATTTGTATTTTCTCTGAAAGAGTATTTTGGTTAACAACATTTGGTGGTATCATGAATTCATGTTGTTTACCAAGGTTAAGGTAATAATTTGAATTTCTTCATTTTGCTTTCTTATGCATTTTTTCCACAAATTATATATAAATATTAAAATACTACAATAAGTATCCTATTTTTCTTGTACATATGTATATAGGTTGACATGAAATGTTACTTGTATTTGTTTTTACATGACCTCCATTTCAAGAATTATCCTTTTCAACATTATATGTCAAGGTAAGAAAAACAAATTTAGTTATATTTATATTATATTTTATGTTCCTCATAAATAATATGCATGATACATTAAAAAACAAAAAATTATAGATACGAAGCCCACATATTATTTATATTTATGTTCATATTTGTTTAATTATCTTATTAAATTTATTTTATATTTCTGTGTGACCTTACTTAGGAGACATTTGGACATGAATTATTTTTTTCTTGTTATTTGCAACAAGTTCCACAAAAAATGATGAAAATTCTTAAGTTCATTATCTTTGTCCTTTTTATCAATGCTCCAAGTCCCTTCTCTTTCTCCTCTTCATCAATCTAGGCGTGTAAGCTTTCTTTGTAATTTTTTAACTTTTCTTATGCAAACATTTAACATAAATGCAGTTGTGCCTTGACACTTAACCTCTAGAGTGTCTCAAATTTGCTTGGGTTTTTTGCATCCAATCACCCTATTCGATATCATACTGTCTAGACTGTTATGCAAAAGATGTCCAAGTTTTATATTTTTTATAATAGATTAAAGATCCCCACCATAGTAATCCTTTTTATCCTTTTCAACCATATTTTTTTCTTCATCAAGAATAACAACAACTAGTTTCATGGGCCTATGAGGCCCATCATACATCATGTTCAAGTATTCAGGATCTGTTACCTCCAAATATATGGGCATCTTGACTTTCGAGAAAGGATATTCATTAATCTTCAAGATTAGAAATTTGATGGATTCATATATGTTCATATTATGGTTGATTTGGTTTGTTGCTAGTGGTGGTGGAAGATTTTCTTAAGTTTCTTTATCTTCCATTAATGATTATTTTATCGAATTAGGTACTCAATAATGAAGAACAATTTTTATATTAATGGGAAAATATTGATTAAGGCTCTCTCAGAGGATGTGCAACTATCCTTGAGAGCTTCTATTAGTTATATACTAATACATCAATTTCTTGAGACATGAATTTTTTTGAAGTTTTGTCTTTGTTATCCATTTTTGAATATTCACGAAATAGCTCAATTTAGACCCATATGGGGTAGGTTGTGGGGTTGGACAAAAATTGAGTTAGGTTTCTGGACTGGACTACACATTGTATTTAGATTTTGGTCTCCTTTTTTATTATATTTTTTTAAAATTTACAACATATTTCTAGAGCATACGTACATTAAGAGTTTGGAGATCTTATTATTTGTTTGTATTTTTAACATATTGAAATGATTAAAGAATTATTTATTCCAATCAATCATTTGGATTAAAATAACTCAAAGGACTATAAAAAATGGTGAGTACCATATATAAGTAATATAAATGATATTTAAATAATTTTAATATATTTTTGTGAGCATTAATTATTTGTTGAAAATATATTCTCATTATAAAATAAAGTTACAAACTTATAATTCTTTCCATAAATGATTACTTTGTATAATTATTAAAATATTTTTTCAAAAAAATTATATTGTCTAACTCTAATATAACTCGTAGATTCAAATTATAACTAAAAATTACAAAGTTGGTATAAAATTTAACTTGTCATTTTCTACCATTTGTTAGTTAGAAAAAAAAAAGCTTAGTGGGCCACATAATAGTCATTTGTTACCAAACTCAATAAAATTATGATGAACTACTTAAAACCTTAGACCAAGCTTAGACCAAGCTTAGTAGTGTAACTCCTTAGTTTTGATGATCACAACACAACAAGCCATCATGTTGTTATTTAAGATTGTTTGCACGATATATGAGCTTAATGACATTGCTGTTTAAGCATCATGACAGCAAGCTCTCATAAGACAGTAATTTACTTTATCAAGCTATGATCACACGTTATTCAAAACAATAGCAAGCCAAGATGGACAGTCCAGATTCAACAAGGAAACAAATTTTCAAGGAGAAATTTTAGAAATTTCTTTTAATAAATTGTAACGAGTCTCTATTATATTATATGTGCTTTATATATATTAGAGCTCAATTATAAAATGTTTTCTAACTTTAAAATAGTTCCTAATTTCTAGGAGTTTATTTTCTTTTTGAAACTCTATATCCTACAAATCTGATTGAAAAATGTTTTATACTCAAACAAAATAGAGACTTTTTCTGATCGTTTTTCTTTCTTTCTCTCTTCTATCAAACGTATACATGAATGTTGGAAATCATCCCAACTAATTTAAATGTTAGAATTGGATTCTAACCGTTTTAAGTTGTTGAGGTTGTTTTGAACGTTAGTGTATATTTCTATATGAGTTTTCTTACAGTTTTTATGACTGACGTATTACACCAAGAACACTCACAACTCAGTGATCTTTATTGATTCTAAAATACTCTCAAGCTCTTAATTATATACACCTGTTTTATCTTAGAGAGTTTATAGTTTGAGTTGTAATTACTTTATCATTCGATTTGTATTATTCAATTTATATTGATTAGTTGCTGGATAGTTGCCTAAGGAAAACAAGGGTTTGGTGAACTAGTGCTAGAGAAGTTTGTACTGCGGGGTGGTATAGTACTTAGAGGGCAGGTTCAAAAATAGGGTTTCAGCAAGCCATTATCAGCAGTTGGGATAAAGAGAGATACATTATTATATCTTGTAGCTGTAAACTTATTGTGATTCAATAATATATTCTCTTACCAAGTTGGTCAGGGACCCGGACGTAGACCATAGGGGATTAAGGTTCGAACCTGGCTAAAATCCTTGTGTGTTCTTATTATTTTTCTGCATTTAGTCATCTTAGCTTACCATCATTTTCAGATTATTGAACTGTTTATAAAATCTCAGTAAGCGATTATCGGGTAAAATTTAAAATTAATCTTAGTTTACCATAATCTACATGGACAGTGAAGAATCTCAAAGATAAGGAAGACCTCTCATGAACATATCTCAAAGCATTCATTTCCAAAATCTACACGGACAGTGAAGAATAACCCTCCAGAACAGGTTATTGGTAATATTACTTATGGACTCAAGACAAGGAAAGGCAATGCAATTTTTTGTGCTTATGCTGCATTTCTAGCTCAAGAGGAACCTAAGAATGTTAAAGAAGCACTCGAAGATGAAAATTGGATATTGGCTATACAAGAAGAACTCAATCAATTCGAATAATATGATGTTTGGGAACTTGTCAAGCCACTAAAGAATACTTCAGTAATTGGTATAAAATGGATTTTCAAGAATAAAGAGGATGAATTTGGTACTGTTACTCGAAATAAAGCAAGGCTTTTGACACAAGGGTACAATCAACAAGAAGGCATTGACTTTGATCAAACTTATGATCCAGTAGCTAGATTGGAATCAATTAGGATGCTTCTTGCTTATGCATGCTACAAGAAGATCAAGCTACATCAAATGGACGTCAAAAGTGCTTTTCTTATTGGATTTATGGAAGAAGAAGTTTATGTCAAGCAACCCCCTGGTTTTGAACATGAACAACATCCAGACTATGTTTGCAAGCTCAAGAAGGCATTATATGGCTTAATGTAAGCATCAAGGGCTTGGTACAAGAGGCTTAGTAAGTTTTGGCCAAAAATGACTTCATTCGAGGTAAAATCGATCCTACTTTATTTATTAGGCAAAATGGTAATGATATTTTGATTGTCGAGATATATGTAGATGATATAATTTTTGGATCCACTAATGATTCTATTTGTCAGTGGGTTTCTAAGTGTATGAGCAGTGAATTTGACATGAGCATGATGGGTGAGCTGAACTATTTTTTGGGACTCCAAATCAAGCAATCTAAGGATGACATCTATGTTCATCAGTCAAAGTATGTGAAGAACTTGCTGACTAGATTTGGATTTGAGCATGTCAAGTCAAAATCTACACCAATGAATCAAAACAGCAGGGCTGACTTCAGAACGGTAAGGAAGTTGATATAAAAAAATATAGAGGCATGATTGGTAGTCTTTTATATTTTACTGCTTTCCGACCGGATATTTATATATAATATTTGTGTATGTGCTCGTTTTCAAGCTAAACCTAAGGAATCACACTTAAATGTAGTTAAATGAATATTTTGATATTTAAGTAGGACTATTAATCTTGGGTTATTTTATCCTATTACAAGAACATTTGATGTTGTGGGGTATAGTGGTGCAGATTATGCAGGATGTCAAACTGATAGAAAGAGCACAAATGGTGTTTGTACATACTTAGGACAAACTCTTGTATCTTGGCAAAGTAAGAAATAAACTTCAGTTGCATTATCCACAGCAGAAGATGAGTATTTAGTAGGAGGTAGTTGTTGCTCTCAAATTTTGTGGATGCTTCACACTCTACGAGATTTTGGAATCAAGTGTGGCAAAGTTCCAATCTATTATGACAATACTAGCACCATCAACATATCAAAGAATCCTGTGAATTACTCAAGAACAAAGCATATTGATTTTTATCACCATTTCTTGAGAGATAATGCTGCCAAAGGTAAGATTAAATTAGTTTTTATGCCTACTGAATATCAATTGGCAGATATCTTTACAAAGCCCCTTGGCGAAGCAAGATTTTCTACCATTCGAAGAGAACTTGTTATGTGCAGTGTATAATGACAAGCTATCTTTAGAAATTTGGTAATGTTAACTTACTATTAATTTTCATATTAGCTTAGTATGATTGTTTATTAAATTTCATATTTGTGTTTGATTTGATTTATTAATTTTGACATGCCATTATCTGTTTTATTGGTGCTTACTTGTTTGTGTGTTTTGATGCTTTCTTTTCTCCAAAAGAGGATGCTCTCAACACTTCTGATCAGCCCTCAACCTAGATCTTTTTGATGCTTTAAGGTGATGAAATTTAGGAGATTTATTTTTTATTTAAGGTTTATTTAAGACTTGTTTCATCTGTTGGTTTATGGTTAATCTGGTGTGGTTTGTTACTTGGTTTATGAACTTGGTTTATGATAGTTATTTTTGCTTAATACTTGATTTGCTTTGGTTATGTTAAAAATTGGTGAGGTAATGATATTCTGATATGTTGGTGGTGTTGGATATGCATTTGTTGTTATTTACAGTTTAATTATTTGCAGTAGTGTGTTAAAAAGTATTTCTTAATTTTGAGATATGCATAGATTTAGGGGGAATTTTATAATTCTCCTAAATGTGTGTAATCATCAAAAAGGGGGAGATTGTAACTGCTTAGTTTTGATGATCACAACACAGCAAGCCATTATGTTTTTATTTCAGACTGTTTGTAGGATATATCATCTTAATGACATTGTTGTTTAAGCATCATGACAGCAAGCTGTCATAAGACAGTAATCTATTTCGGCAAGCTATGATCACATTATTCAGAACAATAGCAAGCCAAGATGGACAGTCCAGACTCAACAAGGAAATATATTCTCAAGGAGATATTTCAGGAATTTCTTTTAACGAATTATAAGGACTTCTCTATTATATTTACGTGGTTTATATATTAGAGCTCAGTTATAAAAAAATTTCTAACTTTAAAACAGTTCCTAATTTGTAGGAGTTTGTTTCTTTTCAAACTTTATCTCCTAGAAATCTGATAAAAAACATTTTATACTCATACAAAATAGAAGTGACTTTTTCTGATCATTTTTCTTTCTTTATCTCTTCTATTAAACGTATATATGAATGTTGGAAATCATCCCAACTAATTTAAACGTTAGAATTGGATTGTAACTGTTGTAAGTTGTTGAGATTGTTTTAAACGTTAGTGTATATTTATATACGATTTCCTTGCAGTTTTTATGACTGATGTATTGCAGCAATAACACTCACAACTCACTGATCTTTATTGGTTCTAAAATACTCTCCAGCTTTTAATTATATACACGTGTTTTATCTTAGAGAGTCTATAGTTTCAGTTGTAATTACTTTATCATTCCATTTCTATTGTTCAATTTGTATTGATTAGTTGCTGGATAGTTGGCTAAGAGAAATAAGGGTTTGGTGAACTAGTGCTAGAGAAGTTTGTACTACTGGCTAATGTACTACTTAGAGGGCAGGTTTAGAAACAGGGTTTTAGCAAGCCATTATCAACAGTTGGGATAAAGGGAGATATATTATTGTATATTATCTTACCAAGTTGTAAACTTACTGTTATTCAATAATATATTGTCTTACCAAGTTGGTAAGGGACGAGGTGGTAGACCATAGGGGATTACGGGTCGAACCCCGCTAAAATTCTTGTCTGTTCTTATTACTTTTCTGCATACTATTTTCTACACTGCATTTAGTCATCTTAGCTTACCATCATTGTCAGATTATTGAAGTGTTTATAAAATCTCAGTAAGGGATTATCGGTAAAATTTAAAACTAATCTTAGTTAGCCATAATCACCATCCCATAACACATATTTTTTTTTACTTTTTCATCTAAAATTCGTAATTTTACATATCTTTTTAAAATATATTTTTTTGAATTAAAGTTTAATATTTATAATTTTATTCAAAAAAGAAATTCGAGAACTAATATATGAACCTATCCTCCTTATTCATCTTAAAATCATAATGGAATTATATTTTGGTACATATTAGACAAAATAATGTCTTTGTGTACTGGTCAACCTTTTTGTGAATGCTAGCAAAAAAATATAAAGTGGGCTCACTTTGCCGGTTTGCATTTCCTACTTTGTGGAAAGACCCAAAATTTATTAGAAAACTTGTCTATTGAAAAATTTTGAGTTAAAAAAATATAAGCATGGTTTTCAATAATAAATTTTTATTACATTTGAAAATATTACAAATATTCATTATAATTACGTCAAGTACATATGGTCAAGTCAGACCATTATAATTTCAAAATAAAATTGATTTAAATTAAATAAAATCAAAAGTCTATATGTCATTCATTTTAATTCTTATGTTTAAATAAACAAAGCAATTTGTAAATATTTTATAAACCGTATCATTTTTCTCATACATATAAATGTTTGTCAATTTTTTTATCCTATCTTATACCTGTAGAAATTTAATTTGATTAAATGTGGTTATGTAAATATTATTTTGTGCATGGACAAATAATTTATTATTGTTAGTTAGGGTTGGATTAGTACATATATTATTGTTAATTGAGGTCAATAGGTGGTTTATATATAATCTCACTATATAAAATATAGAAATTTCGAAAAAATGTCATTTGAAGTTATATTTTTTATACACTACTTACCACTTGATTTTTAGAATGTCATTTTATTTACAACACAAAATAAATTAGAGTAATACTTCTTTAGGCTTCTACATCCACATCCAATTAATTTACATAATACATGGAGCAAAGTATATTGAATCAAAAATTTGAACTATATTGGGCCCATTGAAACCCATGATATAAATTGGGCCTGCAAAATGGAGTTTATAAAAAAGGTAGGTAAAACCCTAATACAAAGCACAAGTGGGGCACAGGCCTTACAAACAAAATAAACTTGTACATGGCTATAAAATAGTATTTGGTGTTATTTTTATTTTCTATAAAAAAGTATTTTGGTGTTGTAAGGTTAAACACATCTCCAAATGAATTGGTGGAGGATTAAGTAGATAAGATTTGGAGGTTTTCATGAATTGATGTTGTTTAACAAGGTTAAGGTAATAATTTGTATTTCCTGTTTCTTCATTTTTATTTCTTATATGTTTTTTGAACAAACTTTTGTTAAAACTTAAAACCGTACAATAAATATCCCATTTTTCTTCTATATATGTATATAGATTGATATGGAATGCCACTTGTATTTGTTTTTACATGACCTCCATAACAAGAATTATCCCTTTCAGAATTAAATGTCAATGTTAAGAAAAAGAATTGAGTTACATTTATAATAACTTTTTTCAATCAATCAATCAATTGTACCTAATAATACCACCTAGGGCAGTGTCTGGGGAGGGTGTATCGTACGCAGCCTTACCCTCATTCCAAAGAATGAAGAGGTTGTTTCCTTAAAGACCAATGACTTGTGTGTATGCACAAATATGTTGTCCTAGGTAAGAAATAATCCATAAACATAAGTACGGAAAGTGAGGCAACGATAAACAATGATACAATATCTCAGCCCATGTCCTTCTTCACATGGGACTTACCGTAAAAAGCTTCGTTCATTGGTTTATTGTTGTAAGCCTCTTCTATTTCTCCTACTACACTCCTTTTGATACCTCAAACGCCATATTTCCCTTGGAGATCACTCTCCAAACTAAATATTTGAAGTACCACAAACCTGTCAAAAAAACTAAAACAACACACAATCCATCTATCATATCATGTAATTAGTCATATAGCATTAAAAACAACACTGTAGCACCTACACGAGCAACTAAGACTATTAATAACTATGAGCAACTACCAAACTTATGAAGTATAAGTACTAGACAAATAAAATTATTACCAACCACTAAATCCTTCTTGATCCTGATACCACTAAATCCTCCACCCTGCGCACTGGAGTAGCTATCCTTCTTCGCCTAATATGCCCAAACCAACGCAATCGACCTTCCCTCACTTTTTCTGCAATAGGCGCAACTAAATCCACTTTAACATTCTCATTTCCGCCACCTATAACCTACAATCTTGAGCCTTTTTCAATGCCCAGCACTCCGACCCGTATAACAAGGCCGGTCTGATCGCTACCCTATAAAGTTTTCCTTTACTCTGAAAGGAACCCTCCTATCACACAATATTCCTGTAGCAGCCCTCCATTTTAGCCATCCTGATTTGATACGATGTGTAACATCCGCATCTATCCCCCCTTCCTTATGCAAAACGGAACCCAGATACCTGAAATTATCTTTGGGGGGCAATACTTGATCGGCCATCAGAACATCCACCCCCTCACCATTCGTAGATTACTAAAGTTACACCACAAATATTCCGTCTTAGACCGACTAACCCGCAATCCATTAGACTCCAATATATACCTCCATCGCTCTAATGTTACATTAACTGCAACCCTTGTCTCCTTAATTATGACTATATCATCCGCGAATAGCATACACCAAGGTACACTATCCTGAATACCCCTAGTTAGAACATCCATTATAACTGCGAAAAGAAATGGGCTTAGCGAGGATCCTTGGTGAAGTCCTATTCCTATCGGAAAGTAATGAGCATCCCCAACCGGTACGTCCCTACCTGAAAATACATTTCTTGTATCACCCTCAAATATATCCATGGCACCCCTTTAGCCACCAAACTTTCCCAAATAACCATTTATCCATTCATTTCCGGCCATCTCTAATCTTATCTACCCCCTCTACTCTCTAACATACACAATTTCTGAATTTCTTTCTGTGTTATTATTTCATTTATGAAAAATAAATGAGAGAAGAGATATGATCTTTTTTATTAAATAATACAAACGTCCTTCCTTTATCCAAGAAAACTGAGGTTTATTCATCCAAAGCAATATACAAACATGTTCCCATCCCGGTTTACTCGTAATTACTTTGTTTTTTTCTCCCCCAGTTCTCTGGGTTTGGCAAACAACTCCTTACTTGATCCGCCACCAAACAAACATAACCACATATAAATATACTGCAACTGGTGTACAAATTGCCTCTGAATGGACTAGATTCTCCGATAGTACCAAATAAAAGGGCCAATATTAAAAGAAATACAGGGAGATGAAAGCCTTGTTATCAGGTTTGATAATTAGGGTATCTATAGGAGTTGTCATTAGATATATTTCCTTTTATTTATTTTTTATAGTTTATTTGCATTTTATAGTTTCTTGTTATATAGTGTGTGTGTTTTCATTTATAAGTTGTGTGTTTTCGTGCAATAGAGTTATCTTTAATTGATGGATTTGGTAAGAAGTAGGGGTGGTGGTGGTGATAGTGGTAGTAATTTAGGGAGAAGAGTTTCTCGGGAGGGGCAAAGGTCAACTAATGTCTATTTTCTAGTAGGTACGCTGAATGTAGGTTCTCTGACCAAGAAATTTTTAGAACTTGTGGATATGTTAAAGAAAAAAAGGTAGATGTTATTCGCATTCAGGAAACTAAGTGGAAGGGTAGTAGTACTAAGGAAGCTAACGGGTTTAAATTGTGGTATTCAGGGGTTGGTAATACAAGGAATGGTGTGGGTATTTTGATAAGTTCTCTCTTGAAGAGAATATAGTAGAAGTGAGTAGAGTCAGTGATAGGATTATGAAGATTAAACTCATAGTTAATAAGAGATCGTTAATTTTGTAAGTGTGTATGCACCCCATGTTGGTTTGAGTGAGTTAGCGAGAAAGATTTTTTGGGATTGTTTGGATGAAATAGTTAGGTTGATACCTAGGGACCAGAATTTATATATAGGAGGTGATTTTAATGGTCATATTGGTGAACAATCAGATGTTATGTAGGCATTCATGGGGGTTTTAGTTTTGGGTTGAGGAACAAGAGTGGGTGGGATCTTTTGGAGTTTGCTTTGGCACATGAATTAATGATTGTTAATTCTTGTTTTAAAAAAAGGGATGATCATCTGATTACTTTTAGGAGTGGAGGTTGTAACTCATAAATCGATTATCTTCTTATGAGAAAAGGCAATATGGATTGTAAAGATTGTAAAGTATTCCCGAGTGAGGCATGTACTACTCAACATCGTTTATTGGTAATGGATATATGTATAAGGAAAAGAGTAGTACAAGATAATAGAGAGGTGACACCGAACATTTTATGGAAAAATCTAAAGGGAGACAAAGTAGGTATTTTTAAAGAAAGGATTGGGTTGGCAAAAGATAGATTTTATGATGAGGATTATATAGAATGTGGAATCGATTGGCCTGTACAATCAGAAATGTAGCTATAGGTATGTTAGGGGTTACCTGAAGAAAGGTTCAGGTGCAGAAGGAAGCTTGGTGGTGGGACCAGGAGGTGCAGGAGCGAGTAAAAATTAAACATGATTGTTTTAGGGAACTTTTGTGTTGCCAAGATAATGAACAGTTGATATGAGAAGAATTTTATATAAGGAAGCTAGACGTATGGCTAAGAAGACAGTAGCGGAGGCAAAATCAAAGGCGTACGAGGCTATGTATAATCACCTTGGTACAAAAGAGGGTCAAAATGGTATTTATAGATTGACAAAGGTTAGAGAAAGGTGGAGGAGAGATTTAGTTTTGTTAAGTGTATAAAGGATGTTAATGGATACGTGCTAGTGAAGGATAAGGATATTCGGAATAGATGGCATAACTATTTCAAGGAGTTATTTAATATGGAGAGAATTGGTGTTAGGGTGATAGGATCAGATAGTGCGTCTGACTTTGACTTTGGTGTTCAGCCTTCTATGAGCAGAGCCGAAGTTAAGGGAGCATTACCTAAGATGGGGGAGGTAAAGCTACAGGGCCACATCAAATACCTATAGAGGTATGGTTGTGTTTGGGTGAAGAGGGAGAGAAATGGCTAACGAGGTTATTCCACAATATACTTTGGACTAGTGTCATACCGCAAGAATGGAGGCTTAG
>NW_027418174.1:0-31845 GCF_009905375.1 Apium graveolens
AAGGTCAAAGGTCTACTCCAAAGAATGATGATCCATTGTACATCAAGTATTTTTGGTGTGGTGATATGATGACAAAGTTCTTCTCAGAGGACGGAAAAGTTATTAATTTTTGATTATCTTGGAAAGTGTTTTTATATATTTCTACGATTTAACATAGCGTTATATATGATTTTATTTGCAAAAATTCATAAGTGACAATATCTGATAGTGGCTAAATACTAAGTTGTATTACACAAAATATGATATATATTTGATTCTAGCAAACTAAAATAATTATTGAATTCATTATATGTTGAAATATATCTCACCCTCTAAACCGTCCTAACACAGAGTCTTATATATTTTTATATATAAACAAGAAGCATGAGTTGCTTATTTAATGAGAGCTAAAAATGGTGAAACAAATTGAACACAAGATTTGTACTCGTTTCATTCAACTTTTATCTAGTCTCAGAGAATCACTTGATCAATTGATCGAGGAAAAGACTTATAAGGTAATAGCAAGGCCACACTCCCTTGCAACAACAACAAGTTAAATGCTTTGTTTAATATGCAGCTTAAGCAAAACACTAAAAAATATTTTTTGTTTGATTATGTATCTTTGTGAGATGCATAGAAAGTAGAAACATGTTGAAACCTTTATTGTAGATACAATGAAAATTCACACCAGTTCAGTTTATAGATGATTATGAATTACAAGTGAATGATTTTAATTGTAGTCTATTTTTATTTCATATCTAATTGCTTACAGAATTTTAAGAACGGATTTTCTGTGCTCATCTCTGTTTAATTTTTGGATATTGTGTGACTATATATGTTCATATCACAGGTTGTTGTGGAGGCCTGGGGGCTGAAAAAACTGCACTGGAAAGATGACTGGTTAGTCATATTAGTCATATTGTTACTGCGGTTATGGTACTCCGTACATGATAGTCAGAAGTTATTAGAAGGGCATAGATTAGAATGATACAACTAGATCTTATGGCTTGGACTTAATAAAGTAGTTTGAAAGGTTCGAGGATAGATCATGTGAGAAATCTAAATGAGGCAATGCATTTTGTATTCAATGTTATAGATTTTGTTGCATCTACATATTGACCAGAGACAAGATTAATAGTAAAATATGTTAGTTCTTCAATTCTCTTTGAGAAGCTTTAACAAAAACTATGTCAAATTCATAATATGGGCCATAACCTTGTATCATACTTCCTTTTGCTAAGGCACACATCACTCATAAACCAGACAAGTTATAATATTTTCCCTTTTACCTCTTACTAACATTTGAAAAACATATGAATATAATAAATATTCTACTATAAATTACATGTGTTTTCTGTAGTTGCAAGTGATAGGCTTGTTGGAATAATCTTAAATTTAGTTATTAATATGTGTTTTATTAGTTTTGAATAAATTGTATAGGCCTTAATGAACTTGTGTTGGTTAGCACAACAGTAATTGTAGACCGGTCATAGTTTGTTTAGCATTATCAGGGAAGTTGAAGTAGTGGAGTCATGCTAGGAAGTTCAGTTGCTATTTTTTGGATATCCACGTTATATGTCTAGACTAGTATATATTAGATGTATGCATTCAGTTTGATAAAAAGGAATGAGAAAAGCAGCTTTATTTTCTTCTCCATACACAGCAGCCATGGGCTAAAAC
Source organism: Apium graveolens (assembly GCF_009905375.1). Taxonomy (NCBI): domain Eukaryota; kingdom Viridiplantae; phylum Streptophyta; class Magnoliopsida; order Apiales; family Apiaceae; genus Apium; species Apium graveolens. The sequence goes on from NW_027418174.1 coordinate 1,660, forward strand.
ACTATACTTTGTATCTAAAGCACAAGCCCATCACAATTTTATTCTATACTTGGTATCAGAGCATAATGGTTAGGTTCTGGTATGCCTAAATATCAACCCCAAGCACACAAATAAAATCATGGAAACATCCAAAGCAAAAGAAAGGTTTGTGGGCTTAAGCTATCCATGTTAAACGAGAAGCAATTATACGACATGGTCCCTAAAGATGAAGTTATCATGAAAGCGCAAGGAGTTTGGTGTGCAATCGAGCAGAAGGATCCTAAGGGGGGCGTGGATGAGAAAATGGTTCAAGTGGCACTTCCAGCAATATATCAAGGTGTGCCCGAAGATGTGTTGATGTCCATTTCTGAAAAAGAAACAGCGAAGCAAGCATGGGAAGCGATCAAGATGATGTGTATGGGTGTGGAAAGAGTAAAAGAAGCAAAAGTCCAGACGTTAAAAGGTGAGTTCTAGTCCTTAATCATGAAGGAAACGGATAAAATCGAAGATTTTTGTATGAAGTTGAGTGGGATTGTGACTAATATCCGGGTCCTTGGCGAAATAATGAAAGAATCGAGTGTTGTGATAAAAATTCTACGTGCAGTTCCAGATAAGTTTCTTCAAATAGCTTCAAACATAGAGCAATTTGGAGAGGTTAAGGGGATGACAGTTGAAGAGGTAGTTGGTCGTCTCAAAGCTCACGAGGAAAGGATGAAGGGCAGGTCTGAGAGCGTAGATGGACAACTTCTTCTGACATCTCGGAATCAAAGACCTAGAGGTGGTTCTTTCCGTGACAAGAGGTAGGATAAAGTGTTACAACTGTAATACTACGGGACACTATGCTGCGGAATGTGATAAACCGCGACGCAAAAGAGAGAAAAGACAAGAAGTGAACCTCGCACAGATCGAGGATGATGAGCCGGCATTATTATAGACAGAAGAATGATGCCAGACGGGCAAAATAAAAGGTGCTAGACGGGTAAATAGAAGTGCCAGATGGGAAGGATTTTTTTAAAGCCAAAAGGGCTAAATTTAAGTGCCATATGGACAAAGAAGTTGAAAGCCAAACGGGTTAGGATGAATGCCAAATGGGCTAATCCGAATGAGTTTATGATAAATTTAAGATTAAGGGGGTGATTATTGGAATAATCTTAAATTTAGTTATTAATTTATGTTTTATTAGTTTTGAATAAATTGTATAGGCCTTAGTGAACGTTGTGTTGGTTAGCACAACAGTAACCGTAGACCAAGTTATAGTTCAGTTTCAGCATTATCACGGAAGTTGAAGTAGTGGAGTCATGCTACGAAGTTCAGTTGCTATTTTTTAAATATCACGTTATATTTCTAGACTAGTATATATTAGATTGTATGCATTCAGTTTGATAACAAGGAATGAAAAGCAGCTTTATTTTCTTCTCCATACGCAGCCATGTGCTAAACACTGCACTTTGTATCTAAAGCACAAGCCCATCATAATTTTTATTCTACAAGGCTGACTAGAATGGAGATGATTCTTAAGGATGTTGGTTACTTGGTACAACTTGGAAGTGGGGTTGCCGTTGCTTCTCCATACTTGGAGAACAACATGCCAACGATTCCATCCTCTGAATTACCCATTAGTGATTTCCATTTTATGCTAAATACTATGTAAAAAATATGCTTCATGTACGGTGGTCTTTAGTAGACCTACTATATCTTAAATACTGCATCTTGTATTGATTTGCATGTTTCTTTGTTGACTTATTTTTATGTAAATTTTATCAAATTCAAATGAGTATTAAAGTATTGTTAGGACTTGGTTTTAGTGGAACAAGATAAATCCAATTAGAAGTTATTTTGCATGCTTAAATAGCAATAATAACTCTTGACTTACAAAGTGAGAAATATTATAGGTTCTATTAGCAAATAAAAATAAATTTTTGGTAGAATAGAAAGCCAATAAGCCATAGTGGGAACATAATAATTATAATTTAATTGACTAATCTATTTCAACTAAAAAAGATAAATGTTCATTTCACCTTAAAAGATAAATATTTAATAATTTAAATAAAGATAAATTAAATAGTGTTAAGGGTGGCTTAATTAATTTACATATTTAAAATTTGGATCAAATCAATTTTTCTAAAAAAATAATGAATCTGGATTTTGTACAAAATTGTGAGGCCCAAGAATGGCGCAAATTACGGCACGTGCGAATTAGATATATGTAAAAAACTAAATTTTATTACTTTTCGTTTTCTTCGAAAAATAATGTACATTTGTTAAATTTTCTTTAAATATATTAAAGATGTGTAAAATTTTATCCGATTTAGAATTTTATCCCAAAATATTTTATTGTAAAAAATTGGATGAAAAATAAAACTAACAAAAAAATTATTTCTATATTTTTAAAATTCCGAATTTGAGTTAATCCAAGTTTTTTCTCTTTAGGAGAGAAGCAAAGTTTTATAATAAAATATTTGTTCAGAGAGCTTGGGGCCTTTTTAAATATGACTTTCTTAAGATCGAATGAGACGAGTTTTTCAATTTTTTTATGGTTTATATTAAACACTAAATATAATGTATTTTTATATATCCTTTATCAATATTATGTACCTTATTTACAAATATTGATTCAATAATAATTAGTCGATTTAGTTGTTATATAATTTTTTTTATAAAGATAAAACAATTTTTTTTTCAAATCACTATATAACATATTTTCTTATTCATTTATTAATGTTGTGTATTTTTTTAGAAAAGAAATATCAATATTCATTAATCTTGACATTTACATATTTTATATAAGTTACTTTATAATTCAAGATTAAGTATTTAATTTGTTCAATTTATTTGACAAACATAAATATTTTTATAATGATTATTTAAGTTTTATTTTTTATAATATTTTATTTTCCTTCTAAATTTGAGTAAGTAGATTTGAGAAAAATGTGTTTTTTTTATCATAACAATTTATGAGTTCATATTCTTTATTTTATCCTTAAAATGACATCTCAATAATGTGTTTAACATATTTTATTAGCAAGAAAATCATAAAAACTAATTTACACTAATTGATATCATTTCAATTTAAATAAATATTGACTTTACTATCAATAATTCATATAAATTTCCAAAAGTTGATTGTTCAACCGTGTTAGTTTAACAAGATAATATCATTTAACAAAATAAAATATACATGTTTAAATTATTTAATCTCCATTAATTTATTTTGTAACTTTTACCTAAAATTAAGAAAAGCCCTTTATAATAGAAAAAAGTTAAATCATATATAAAATAAAATTTACTTTGTTAGAAATACACAACATTATGCAATTTTTTGTGAGCATAGTTTGTACTCTTCTAATGTATCATCCCAATTGTTCTTCTGGTCAAAACTTGCTTCAATTCTTCTTCTTGCTCATCAAGCCTTGCTTCTTCTCAGCGTTTGCTCATCATAGTTATCCTTTACTACTCCATCTCAAGTTCATTAGTTCATAATTCCATATATCTCAACTAGAGTGTCTTCAAGATCATAGTTATTCCTTATTGATATAACTTTCAAGTCACACTTTTGAGGGAGTGCAAGAAGAACCTTCAAGTTTGAATCTGTGGATCATACTCTATGTCAACAAGTGACAAATCATTCCATAATTTCTGAATATATGATAGATTTCAAACAAAGACTCATCAGCTTTTAAGTCAAAGTGCTCATACAGTGAATGAGTATTGTCCAATCTTCTTGATAGTCGTTGTGCCTTACACTTAACCACCAAAGTGTCTCAAATTTCCTTGGTTGTTTTGCATCCAACAAACCTAGGGGACATCACAGTGTCTAGATTGTTATGCAAAAATGTCAGACTTTTATATTTTTTTCTTGACCACAATAGCAACAACGAGTTTCATGGGCTAATGAGGTCCATCATAAATCCCTTCCAGTATTCACCATCTGTTACCTGAAGACATATAGTCTTCTCCACAAAGGGTATTTATTAATTTTCAAGATTGGAAATTTGAAGGTTTCGTATCTTCTCATATTGTTGTTGATTTGGTTTATGGCTAATGGTGACAACAAATTTTGTTGAGTTTCATTATCTGCCATTAATGATTATTTTGTGGATCTTAAAGTGATTTTATATAAATACCAAGCTTTTATATCATTTTTAGGCCTTTAATTACCTATAGAGGGGGTCAATATAATTATAATAATCAAATCCAATTATGTACTCAATAATGAAGAATAGTTTTTATATTATTGAATAAAAACTTATTACAAAATTCTCTAGCTCAACATGAGCCAATATCTTGAGAGCTTTTAGGTTATTGTATGATAAAATAAACTCACTAGTGTTAACCTAATTTGTGCTTATATATTGCACACTTACACAATGAATATAAAGATAAAATTAATAAGAAATCCTAATACATATGCTATAATATAGAAAAAATACTAATATGAACAACCTTGATGAGAAGTATTGATCGATAAATATGATGAGGTCATTTTTGTTAAACTCCCATATGAAATACTAATGGAAAAAATGTGATAGTTATATACTAATATCATCAACTTTTGACACCAAATTTTTTGAAGTTTTATAAGCCATTTTTTAATTTTGAGGAAATCAGAACTCAATTCCCATCGACATTTGTAGGTTCCGCCTTTGGACAAAAATTGAGGTATGTTCTGGGATTTGACAAACTTTGAATTTAAATTTTGTCTCCTTTTTTAATAGTTTTTCTCCGAATTTAGTGATCTTATTATTTTTTTATATTTTCTTAAAATATTTGCAAGAAAAGAAATGTTTATTCAAATAACTAATTTGGATTAAAATTACTCAAAGAACTATAAAAAATGATAAAAAATGGTGAGTACATAATATAAGTAATGTAAATGATATTTAAATAATTTTAATATATTTTTGTAGGCATTAATTATTTGTCAAAAATATATTTTCATTATAAAATTTTCTCAACTGAAGTTAGAAACTTATAATTTTCTGCTTAAATGATTACTTTGCATGATTATTAAAATATTTTTTTAAAAAAATATATTTTCAAACACTAATATAAGGGGTAGATTCAAATGATAACTAAAAAATTACAAAGTTGGTATGAAATTTAACTAGTCATTTTCTACTATATGTTATATAGAAAAAAATTGCTTATTGGGCCATAATAGTCATTTCATACCAAAGTCAATATAAATGATGAATTACTTAAAATATTAGGGAAAACTTAGTAGAATATACTTCATCCCATAATACTTGTTTTTTGAACTTTGTTCATGTAAAATTAATAATCTTACATATTTTTTTAAAATAAATATTTTTTTGAATTAAAGTTTAATATTAATAATTGTATTCAAAAAAGGAAATTCTAGAAGTAATTTTTGTACGTATCCTCTTTATTTATCTTCAAAAAATAATTGAATTCTAGTTTGGTACATATTTTACAAAATAATGTTCTCTTTGCATTTCATACCCACCTTGGGAAAAGACCCAAAATTTGTTGGAAAACTTGTCTATTGAAAATTTTGAGTTAGAAAACAAGTTTATAAATATAAGCATTATTTTAAATAATAAATTTTCATTAAATTCGAAAATATTAAAAATATTCATTATAATTATGTTAAAGTACATATGGTCAAGTCAAACAACTTATATACTTAGACAATGTCAGCCTGCATTTCTCATTCAATTTCTTCCCAATTTAGATTTTTCCCAATTAACCGAGTGAATGAATATGGTATATGTAGTGTTACCCACAATATATTGTCATTTTACATGTTCAAATCAAATTGACTAAGAATAAAATAAAAATCAATAATCATATTATCATTCATTTTAATTCCTATGTTTAAATAAACATAGCAATTAGTAAATATTTTTAAAAATTGTATCTTTTTTCCCATAAGTATAACTTGTTTGTCAAAATTTTGGTATTCAATCTTATACCTCTAGAAATTTAATTTGATTAAATGTTGTTATTCTAATATTAATTTTTACATGACCAATAATATCTCAATTATTGTGAGAGGTTTTTAAGACATGAATGTATGATAGTAGTACTTCTATTATTCTTAGTTAGGGTTGTAGTAGTACATATATTATTGTTAGTTGAGGTCAGTAGGGAATTTATATATAATTTCACTAAATAAAATTTAAAATTTTTGAGAAAATGTCATTTTTAGTTAAGTTTTTTGTACAATGATTACCACTTAATTTATGGTTGTAAATCAACAGCCAATTAGTTTATATAATACATGGAGCAGACTTTGTTAAATTATATTTTTATAAAAAGAAAAATTTTGAATTTGTAATAAGAAATTGATAGTAAGATAAAAACCAATTTAAACTAAATTGGGCCCATTGAAACCCATGATATACAATTGGGCGTGCAAAATATAGCATATTAAAAAGGTAGGTAACACCCTAATATCAGAACAAGCCCACCTTACAAACAAAATGAATTTGTACATGGCCATGAAATAGAGTTTTGGAGTTATTTGTATTTTCTATAAAAGAGTGCTTTGGTGCTCTAAAGTTAAACACATCTCCAAATGAATTGGTGGAGGACTAATCAAATGAATTGCTGGAGGACTAAGTGGATAAGGTTTACTGGTTATCATGAATTGATGTTGTTTAACAAAGTTAACGTAATAATTTATATTTCCCTGTTTCTTCATTTTCTTTTCATATGTGTTATTTGCATAAACTTTTGGTAGAAATAAAACACTAAAATAAGTATCCCATTTTCCTTGTATATATGTATGTAGATTTACATGGAATGTCACTTGTATTTATTTTTACATGACCTTTATGTCAAGAATTATCCTTTCAAGATTATATGTCAAGGTTAGAAAAAAAATCAATTACATTTGTATTAATTTTTTTTGTTCCTCATGAATAATCAAATACAAGATATATGAAAAAAATGAAAATTTATAGAAAAGAAGCCCACATATTATTTATATTTTATGTTCATATTTGTTGAATTATACTATTAAATTTATTTTATGTTTATGTATGACCTTACTTTAGAGACATTTTCACATGAATTATATTTTTCTTGCTACTTGCAACAAGTTCCAAAAACAATAAAGAAAATGCTCCAAGTGCCTTCCCTTTCTCCTCTTCATCAATGTACCGTGTAAGGTTTCTTTGTTATTTTTTAACTTTTTCCATGGAAATATATATTATAAATATAAATGCAGATAGTACAAGTGGATGTGTTTTTTATTTTTCTAATGTATATATGACAAATAACTCTAAATTACTCTTTTTAACCTAATAACAGACGAAGTTTAGGTATATTGGGAGTTTCCCATCTCACGAAGCCCCATCACTTTTTAACTTCATCACTTTGATAGAGATGTAGGCTTTGTTTGGGAAATTTTTTAGTGTTTGAAGAACTTATATTTTCAATACATGAATAATTAGGGTCACCATTTTCAGCATCAGTAGAACCCGTTGCTTAGTAACTTCTATAGATCGATAACTATTTGAAAAGGACAGAGTTATGGTTTTTCTTTAATCCAGTAGTAATATTGTTGGCGGTGTTACTGGTGGTGGTAATTTTACTAGTCTAATTGGTGGCACTAGTAGTCGTAATCTTAGGAGTGGAATTTGTGGTGGGATTGTTGATGGTGAAGTTCGTGCTAGTTAAGGTGTATCATTGGTGGTAACTTTAATAATGGCATAAGTGGTAGTAGAATTGGTGGTATATTGGGTAGTTTTAATTGTGGGATTAGTGGCACCATGACTAGCATCTTTAATGGTTACATTCGTGGTACCAGACACGATAATATTGGTAGTGGTTTGCTCGAATTGATGGTGCCATTGGTCCTGGAGCTCTTATTAGTGCAATTGGTGGCATTGAAAGTGAGAATCTTTACAGGAGAATTGGTGGTGGTATTATTGGTGTTGGTGTTGAAGTTCGTGCTAGCTTAAACAGTTCCATTTATGGCCAGTTTAATTATTGTATTACAGGTGGTAGCATTGATGCTATATTGGTTAGTCTTAGTAGTGGCATTGGTGGTAGTTTAGTGGTCGTATTGGGAGCTTAGTGGTGGTATTATTGTTGTTGGTGTTGAAGTTCTTGCTAGCTTAAGCAGGTTCATTTATGGCAAGTTTAATTATGGTATTACAGGTGGTAGCATTGATGTTATATTGGTTAGTCTTAGTAGTGGCATTGGTGTTGTCAATTGTGGTAGATTAGTGGTGGTATTGGTGGTGGAATGGCTAGTTGCCATAGTGGTAGCATTGGTGGTATATTGGTTAGTCTTAGTAGTGGCAATTTATGGTAGCATTGCTGGTAGCTTTAGTGGTAGCACCGATTGTATATTAGGTTATATTAGTAGTTGATTTAGCTTCGGAGATGGTGGTTGTGACGCCCTCCAAACCCGGGTTAGAAGTTTGGGGTTCACAACACACATATTATATAAACTTGTATATAAAATATTATATGCAATTATCCTTATTTACGCAACCACGGATCCCAACAGGTGAAAGTATGAAAACCAACCACAACCTTAACTTTTATTACGTCATATCAAATCCCAACTAGTTTAACTTACAACTGAAAATGAATTCATTCTTACAAACTTGCATAACTCAAACTAGCTAGATCCAACTCAACCGGGAATCCTAGATCGTATACTGGACTCGGGATCCTCATTATCAACAATTTCCATTTTAACTGTAGAATGACCTAAACAGATTCACAAGGGTGAGCTAACTAGCTCATAAAGTTATAATAACAATAACTAGGTGTAAACAATGATCAGTTGAAATGATTCATAGGAATCAAGTTCCTTGTGAAGCAATTATTAGAATTGGATATTCATTTTTAAGTTTAAAACCAAGGTTAGGCTGTTGATCAGTGACACACTAACCCCAATCAAGGCACACAGCTCTGCTCTCTATACTGGATCCAAGGCACACATTGGCCTAATATGACTACCAATCTGGTCTGACCATGAAACTGTTCCATATTTAGAAATCTATCCAATTCTATAACAATTCAACATGATAAATATTGTAATTTAATAAAACATAATCATAATTACCAATGATAAAACATTTATTTTAGAGCATAAAGCAATTCATAAATATCACCAGAGTATATCAGGGTATGTATGAGGAATAGCTTCCAGCCTGTAGGAGAATCAGGTATTAGATGAATAATGGTTGCAGAAGGTTTAGTTCACTATACCATAGAATTGCTTTTACAACTAGATTTTTAAAAACTATATATGTCTATTACAAGGGATTTTAAAAATATTGCAACTGAATCAACAAAATTTCGAGGTTGTTACAAATACATGTTATTGCAATACATTATATAATTGTTACAGTATATCATAGATTTGGGCCCAAAAGTTAGGCGGACTTGTTCAAAACTTGTGAGCGGGCTTGCTGAAATTATTTTCCCGGCTGTCTATTAAATAAACAAAAAAAACACAGACTGTCAAACAATCTCCACTGTGGCGAAAGATTAAATCTTTGCTGAAATATTTTTCTCAAACACTGAATATTAAATCTTTGTAAAGACTCAAGCTCCAAGAAGATTAAATCTCGGAAAAGATTAAACCTTGAACGGAATGTATTTTTTTCCCAAATCATCTTTCCTTAAGTTCTTTCAATTCACTAAATTTAATTGAGGAGAAGATCAAATTTGGCCGATTATTATTAGTTATTGTTTAATTTACCTCCTTGCTTTTTTGTTTCTATGTTATTTTGTGTTTGGGATCTTTTATCAATGTTACAATATGTGTTAATTAGAGTTTATTTATTAAACCATGTTTATATGTCAATCGTGTCTTATTATCAGTTCTGAGTTGTATTGGGATTTGTTTGGAATGACAATGGTATGAAATTGTGAGGAATCACTTGTCGTTGTAAAAGTAGAATTTGTATTTTTGACTTTTTGTTTGCTCCGTGTTCTGATAGTTTGTTAATCTTTATAGAATGAAGTACTACAAAGAAGAAATTCAATACTTTCAGATATTTTATTATATATTGACTCGTTAAATAAAAAACTTGTGTCCAATCGCCTAGGTCATATACAGGTGTTTGTATACTTGTTTATTAATAATCAATTAAGCAAGCGTTATTATAATTCACATCTTATAATTTTTTTTACTGGTTTCATTTTAGAAAAAGATAAAAGAAAATTGTGAGAAGATGACCCGAGCTACGGGAAGTGAGAACAAATATGTTGAAAGAAGAGATACCACAAGTGTTGATAACAAGAATAGTTCAAGGACGGAGAGGCGATATGTTATTAATACAAATAACGAAGAAAATGACATCTATAGTATTGGTAGAGGACATTGCTCTGCAACTATGACCTTGCTACCTACTACCGGGAAATGTATCAAGTTAGCAAAAGTGGAAAGGTTGCCATCTTTTATAACATGGATTCCCTTGGATAGGTAAAATATTTTGTGCTCTTTTTTGACAACTCCTTATCATTTGGTGATAAGGAATTAAATTAAATTACAATATGAGATTCCCAGATTGTTATTTACAAATCCCGGTACCTGACTTTCTCTTTGTAAGGTGGTTTCTCCATAAACTTGGAACAAATCAACTCATCAAAAAAGCATCTTCTGCTCAAGGTAAAACATCAGAGTCTGAAGGAACATCTCGATTTGGTCTCTTTGGCTTTGGGTCATAATTATAAACAAAAATACCGAAACCACGACAAGACAAACAGGTATATTATAATTATGGGACATGCATATCTGATATTCCTTGTTATGGCCTGCACATCTACATGTCTTCCACTATGATTTAGTTGGATAGTACACACACGTATGTTTTTTCCTATGGCTTTAAATGGTTTTGTTTCTTCTCGGGTAAGTTGTTTAAATTTATTTCAAAATTTACCATTTTCTTTGATATATGGTTATTTGATTAAGGTCGTGTCAAATTTTACCCTTTTTGCAAACTTTTTTTAATTATTATTTCACAATCACTAGGTCATAGTACCTATTAGGGAGGAGGATGTTAAGAATGTAGTCTTTTTCATGCATCAATACAAGTCACTAGATCCACATGGGTCGAACCCGGCATTTTTCAAACGTATTGAAATATTTTCAAAAGATATGTTGTTCTATTTTGTCAGATTTTCTTTGATACACGACATGGGCCAAGGAAACTAAATCGTAGGCTTGTATGTCTTATTCCTATGGTTAAACAACTGAAACATATGTAAGATATTTGACCTATCTATCTTTATAATGTTCTCATGCGCATACTATCGAAGGTGGTGGTGAATAAGTTCAAACTATGTTTAATCTAGATAGTATCTAACAAACAGAGTGCTTTTAATGAAGGGAGGCTATTAGCTCATAATACAATGAATGCATTTGAAGTCACAAGGGAAAAAAGGCCGTGGCTGGGTTAAGAATTGATATTTTAAGGCATAAGATAGGTTGGAATGGAGATTTATTGATATAACCATTAAAGTTCTCTTTTACAACTTAAAAAACTTTGGTACACTTTATTCTGTCCTTTTTACCATGTACGAGATTCAAGTATCCGCCACTAGAACTCAATTTGTTAATTATATGGATAAAAAGGATTTAAACATAGAATTAATTTGTTGAGAAATATGTGTAAGTAAAACTAATTTGAACACAATTTGTCTCTCTAATTAATAACCACTCTTTAATTTTGATCAAATTTCTCCATTGCAAATTACTATTTTATAAAAAATTATAGCCTCCATGTATTGAGAAATACATGTATACAACACTCTATAATCCACCAGCATACCACGAAAATTGTAATGTTTCTATCATCTCTACTATTTTCTTATTTATTTTAAATTTAGATTAATTTTAATTTCCATATTGTTAACCATGTTTATTAGATTTAATGTTTAAGAAATCAAATACCATTACTCAGCTATCATATCACACATTACCATTCTCTTATAGAGGAACAAAAATAAATTGGGGATACTTTGATAAAGTTTTTGGAGAAAACCTTACCATTTAGCAATATCATTATATATCATTAAGCGTCAAGGTCTGCTCCAAAGAATGATGATCCAATGGTACATCAAGCATTTTCTTGGTGTTGGTGATATTGATGACAAATTTATTCTCAAAGAACGACAATTTATTAATTTTTGATTATCTTGGAAAGTGTTTTTATATATTTCTACGATTTAACATAGCATTATTATATGATTTTATGTGCGAAAATTCACAAGCGACAATATCTGATAGTGTTTATAATACATAAGTTGTATTACATAAAATGTGATCTTATATTATTGATTCTAGCAAGCTACAATAATTATTGAATTCACTTTATATGTTGAAATATATGTGACGCTCCTAACCATCCTAACAGAGAGTCTTTGTACTGTTTCCATTCAACTTTTATGTGGTCTGAGAGCATCACTTGATCTAATTATCGAGGAAAGACTTGATAACGTAATAGCAAGGCACACTCCCCTTGCAAAACAACAAGTTAAATGCATAAGCAACTCATGACTTCTTGTTTATATATTAAAATAATAAATGTGATCATATATTATTGATTCTAGCAAGCTACAATAATTATTGAATTCACTTTATATGTTGAAATATATGTGACCCTCCTAACCATCCTAACAGGGAGTCTTATTTATTATTTTTATATACAAACAAGAAGTCATGAGTTGCTTATGCAATGAGAGCCAAAAAAAGTGAAACAAATTGAACAGGATATTTTGTATTGCTTCCATTCAACTTTTATGTGGTCTAAGAGCATCACTTGATCTAATTATGGAGGAAAGACTTGATAATGTAATAGCAAGGCACACTCCCCTTGCAAAACAACAAGTTAAATGCTTTGTTCTTGTATGCAGCTTAAGCAAAACAATGAAAATACTTTTTATTTGATTATGTATTCTTTGTGTGATGTATAGAAAGTAGAAACATGTTGAAACCTTTTTTTGTAGATACAAGGTAAATATTACACACCAGTTCACTTTATAGATGATTTAAGATTTACAAGTTTAATGATTTTAATTGTCGATTTTTATTTCATCATCTAATTGCTTACAGAATTTAAAGAATCGGATTATTCTGTGCTCATCTCTGTTTTACAATTTTTGATATTGTGTGACTATATGTTCATATCACATGTTTGTTGTGGAGGCCTTCGGGCTGAAAAACTGCAATGAGAAAGATGAACGGTTTAGTCATATTAGTCATACTGTTACTGCGGCATTCATAGTTCAGAAGTTATTATAAGGGCATAGAATGATACAACTGGATCTTATGGCTTGGACTTAATAAAGTAGCATGAAAGGATTCGGAGGATAGATCATGTTAGAAATCTAAATGAGGTATATTGTAATTTCTTATATTCAATGTTATAGATTTTGTTGCATTTACATATTGACCAGAGACAAGATTAATAGTAAAATATGTTAGTTCCTCAATTCTCTTTGAGAAGCTTTAAGAAGCTTTAACAAAACTATGTCAAATTCATAATATCAGCCATAACCTTGTATCCTACTTCCTTTTGTAAGACCACACAATCACTCATAAACTAGACAAGTTATAAATATTTTCTCTATTTACCTCTTACTAACCATTTCGAAAAACAATGAAATATTTATAAATATTCTACTATAAACATACATGTGTTCTCAGTAGTTGCAAGTGATAGGCTATCTTACTGGTATAGAGATGATTCTTAAGGATGTTAGTTACTTGGTACAACTTGGAAGTGGGGCTGCTGCAGCTTCTGCATACTTGGAGAACAACATGCCGATGATTCCATCCTCTGAATTACCCATTAGTGATTGCACCAACTATTTCTAAATGGTTTTATGCTAAATACTATGCTATCTTATACCTCTAAAAATTTGATTTGATTAAATGTTGTTATGGTAATATTAATTTGTACATGACAATTAATTTCCTAATTATTGTGAGAGTTTTTTAGAGTTGAATCTATTATAGTACTACTTCTATTATTGTTAGTTTGGGTTGTAGTAGTACATATATTATTGTTAGTTGAGGCGAGTATGCAATTTATATATAATTTCACTAAATAAAATTTAAAACTCTCGAGAAAATGTCATTTTCAAGTTAAGTTTTTTATACAATGCTTACCACTTAATTTATAGAAACTCATTTTATTTACAATATAAAATAAATTATAGTAATGCTTGTTTACCTATGCTTGTAAATCAATACCCAATTAGTTTATATAATACATGGAGTAGACTTTGTTAAATTATATTTTTATAAAAAGAAAAAAATTGAAATTTGTAATAAGAAATTGATACTAAGATAAAAAACAATTTAAACTATATTGGGCCAATTGAAACAATTATATACAATTTTGCCTGCAAAATAAAGTATATAATAAGGCAGGTAAAACCCTAATATAGGTAAAGGGGGCCATGAAATAGTGTTTTGGAGTTATTTGTATTCTCTATGAAAAACTGTTTTGGTGCTGCAAGGTTAAACACATCTTTAAATGAATTGGTGGAGGACTAATCAAATGAACTGGTGGGGGACTAAGCGAATAAGGTTTAGAGGTTATCATGAATTGATGTTGGTTAACAAGATTAAAGTAATAATTTATATTTCCCCCTTTCTTCATTTTCCTTTCATATGTGTTTTTTGCAAAAACTTTTGGTAAAAATCAAACACTATAATAATATCCCATTTTCCTTTTATATATGTTAGTAAATTTATTATCCTTTCAATATTATATGTCAAAGTTAGAAAAAAATTCACTTACATTTGTATTAATATTTTTGTTCCTCATAAATAATCAAATACGTGATATATTAAAAAATGAAAATTTAAAGGAAAGAAGCACACACATTATTTATATTTTATGTTCATATTTGTTGAATTATACTAATCAATTTATTTTATGTTTGTGTGTGACCTTACTTTAGAGAATTTGCATAAGAATTATATTTTTCTTGCTACTTGCAACAAGTTCCAAAAACAATGAAGAAAATGCTGGATGTCCCTTCCCCTTCTCCTCTTCATCAATCTACCATGTAAGGTTTCTTTGTTATTTTTTAACTTTTATCATGCCAATATATATCATAAATATAAATGCACATAGTATAGGTGGATCTATGTGGGGTATGTTTTTTATTTTTCTAATGTTTATATGATAAACCACTCGAAATTACTTTGTGTTACCTAATAACACAAGAAATTTACTTATATATGGAGTTTCCCATCTCACAAAGCCCCATCACTTTTTAACTTAAATTTACAAGACACCTGATTGAAAATGAGATTTCTTACTTGATAGAGATGTAGGGTTTTTTGTGAAATTTTTTTAGTGGTGTAAGAACTTATATTTTCAATACATGAATAGGTAGGGTCACCATTTTCAGCCTCACTAGAACCCGTTCCTCATGTAACTACTAGAGATCCGTAACAATTCAAAAAGTATAGAGTTATAAGTTTTTCTCAAATCTAGTAGTAATATTGTAGGCCTTGTCATTGGTGGTGGTAATTTTACTAGTTCAATTGGTGGTACTAGTAGTCGTAATCTTAGGAGTGGAATTGGTGGTGGGATTGTTGGTGGTAAAGTTTGTGCTACCTTACCGAGTATCATTGGTGGTAACTTTAATAATGGCATCAGTGGTAGTATCATTGGTGGTATAGTTGCATTGGTAGTAGCATGACTAGCACCTTTAGTGGTTACATTAGTGGTACCTGAAATGATAATATTAGTAGTGGATTTGGTGGCATTGATGGTTACATTGGTCCCGGTGCTCTTATTAGTGTAACTGGTGACATTGGAAGCGGTAATCTTTGTTAGAGAACTGGTAGTAATATTATATGTATAGGTGGTGAAGTTTATTCTAGCTTAAGCAGTTCCATTTATGGCAACTTTAATTATGGTATTACAGGTGGTAGCATTGATGTTTTATTGGTTAATCTTAGTAGTGGTATTGGTGGTAGCATAGCTTGCATCTTTAGTGGTGGTACTGTGGTAGAATGGCTAGTTGGCATAGTGGTATCATTGCAGAAATATTGGTTAGTCTTAGTAGCGGAAATTATGGTAGCAATGCTAGTAGCTTTAGTGGTAACATTGGGTGTATATTAGGTAATATTAGTAGTTGATTTAGTTTCGGAAATGGTGGTTGTGACACCCTCCAAACCCGGGTCAGAAGTTTGGGGTTCACAACACACACAATATATAAATCAGTATATGAAATATTATATGCAATAACGCTTATTTACACAACCACGGATCGCAACAGGTTAAATATGAAAACAAGCCAAAACCTTATCTTTTATTACGTCGTACCAAATCCCAACTAGTTTAACTGAGAAGTAAAAATGAAATCATGCTTACAAACTTGCATAACTCAAACTATAATATAAAGCTCGTGCTAGCTCGATCCAACTCAACCTGGAATCTTAGCTCGCATACTGGACCGGGGATCCTCGTTACCAACAATTTCCTTTTTAACTGTAGAATGACATAAACAGATTCGCAAGGGTGAGCTAACTAGCTCAGCAAGTTAAACTAACAATAACTGAGGGTAAACAATGATCAACTGAAATGATTCATAGAAATCATGTTTCTTGTTAAGCAATTTTGCAATTGGATATTCAATTTTAAGTTTAAATTAGATATTCATAGAAATATTTATAAATTATATACTATAAACTTACGTGTGTTTTCTGTAGTTGCAAGTGACACGGTGTCTTGCTTGTATCAAGGTGATTTTTAAGGATGTTCATTACTTGGTACAACTTGGAAGTATTCCATCGTCCGAATTAACGATAACATGCCAATGATTCCATCCTCCAAATTTCCCATTAGTGATTGCAGCAACTATTTCTAAATCATTTTATGCTAAATACTATGTAAAAAACATGCTTCATGTGCGGTGGTCTATAGTAGACTTAGTATATATTAAACACTGCTTCTTGCATTGATTTGCACCTTTCTTTGTTGACTTATTTTTATGTATATTTTATCAAATTCAAATGAGTATTTAAAGTGTTGTTAGGACTTGGTTTTAGTGGAACAAGTCTTGAATTTTGGTGTGACTAATTCTATTGAAAACATGAATTGTTTGTTTCTTGATGGATTATCTAGGTACAAGAAGATAAATCCAATTAGAAGTTATTTTGCTTGCTTAAATAGCAATAATAACTCTTGACTTACAAAGTGAGAAATACTATTCGTTCTATGAGCAAACGAAAATAAAATTTTGGTAGAATAGAAAGCTAATAAGCCATAGTGGGAACATAATAATTATAATTTAATTCACTAATCTATTTCAACTAAAAAAGATAAATGTTCATTTCAACTTAAAAGATAAATATTTAATAATTTAAATAAAGATAAATTAAATAGTTTTAAGGGTGGCTTAATTAATTTACATATTTAGAATTTGGATCAAATCAATTTTTCTAAAAAAATAATGAATTTGGATTTTATACAAAATTTTGAGGCCCAAGAATGGGCACGTCCAAATTAGATATATGTAAAAAACTTAATTTTATTACCTTTCGTATCTTCGAAAAATAATGTACATTTGATAAATTTTCTTTAAATATATTAAAGATGTGTAAAATTTTATCCGATTTAGAATTTTATCCCAAAATATTTAAGTGTAAAAAATTGGATGAAAAATAAAACTATCAAAAAAATTATTTCTATATTTTTAAAATTCCGAATTTGAGTTAATCCAAGTTTTTTCTCATTAGGAGAGAAGCAAAGTTTTATAATAAAATATAAGTTCAGGCAGCTTCGGGCCTTTTTAAATATGACTTTCTTAAGATCGAATCAGACGAGTTTTTCAATTTTTTTATGGTTTATATTTAACACTAAATATAATTTATTTTAATATATCCTTTATCAATATTAAGTACCTTATTTACAAATATTGATTCAATAATATTTAGTCGATTTAGTTGTTATATAATTGGACTTTAAATTGGATCCTCCATAATTGCTCATTGTTTTTATCGAATTGTTTAAACTTATATTTTTTGTAAAATACTAGGTGTTGTTGGGAGGTGATAAAGATAAAATATTTTTTTTTCATATTCAGTATATAACATATTTTCTTATTCAATTATTAAAGTTGTGTATTTTTTTAGAAAAGACATATCAATATTCATTAATCTTGATATTTACATATTTTATATAAGTTACTTTATAATTAAAGATTAAGTATTTAATTTGTTCAATTTATTTTGCAAACATAAATATGTTTATGATGATCATTTAAGTTTGAGTAAGTAGATTTGAGAATAATGTGTTTGTTTTTATCATAACAATTTATGAGTTCATGTTCTTTATTTTATCCTTAAAATGACGTCTCAATAATGTGTTTAAAATATTTTATTAGCAAGAAAATAAAAAAAACTAATTTACACTAATTGATATCATTTCAATTTAAATAAATATTGACTTTACTATGAATAATTCATATAAATTTCCAAAAGTTGATTGTTCAACCGTGTTAGTTTAACAAGATAATATCATTCAACCAAATAAAATATAAATGTTTAAATTATTTAATCTCCATTAATTTAATTTGTAACTTTTACCTAAAATTAAGAAAAGCCCTTTATAATAGAAAAAAGTTAAATCATATATAAAATAAAATTTACTTTGTTAGAAATACACAACATTATGCAATTTTTTGTGAGCATAGTTTATACTCTTGTAATGTATCGTCCCAATTGTTCTTCTGGTCAAAACTTGCTCGAATTCTTCTTCTTGCTGATCAACGCTTGCTTCTTCTCAAAGTTTGGCTTTCTGCATGAGCAATAAAGTGTCCGACTTCATCACAATTATAGCACTTGATCGTAATCCTTGCCATCATTCTTCCTTTAATTCCTCTTATCACCGTAAAGTTCGAGGAACTACAGCCTTTTTTTCAAAAACATTTTTTTTAAAGTCTATATAGACCATATTTCTAAACTTTTTAACTAAAAGAGCATCAATTTGTAGGATATCTTCATCATTACCATGATCAATTTCAGTTCCTCAATAATTTTGTAAGTCATCATGAGTATTTGAGACTCAGTGTCACACTATACAATCATGGCCTTTCATTTTGAAATGACTCTTTCTTGAAAATTTCTCTCTTGTTTTTTTACTCTACCCTGAGAGAAACATGTCTTGTCCCATTTGGTCTTACTTTTCTACTCCATCTCCAGTTCATTAGTTTTCAGAATTCCATATATCTCAACTAGAGATGTGTCTTCAAGATCATAGTTATCCCTTATTGATATAAATTTCAAGTCACACTTTTGAGGGAGTGCAAGAATAACCTTGAAGTTTGAATCTCCTGGATCATACTCTATGTCAACAAGTCACAAATCATTCAACAATTTCTGAAATCTATAATAGATTTCAAAAAAAGACTCATCAACTTTTGAGTCAAAGTGCTCGTACTGATGATTGAGTATTCTCCTTGGAATCTTCTTGATAGCCGTTGTGGCTTACACTTAACCACCTAAGTGTCTCAAATTTCCTTGATTGTTTTACATCGAATAAACCTAGGGGACATCGCACTGTCTAAATTGTTATGCAAAAATGTCTGACTTTTACATATTTTTCTTGACCACGAATAGCAACAACCAGTTTCATGGGCTAATGAGGTCCATCACCATCTGTTACCTGCAGACATATAGTCATCTCCACTTTACATAAATGATATTTATTAATTTTCAAGATTGGAAATTTGAGGGTTTCATATCTGCTCATATTGTTATTGATTTGGTTTATGGCTAATGGTGACCGCACATTTTATTGAGTTTCATTATCTCCCATTAATGATTATTTTCTCCATCTTAAAGTGATTTTATATAAACACCAAGCTTTGATATCAATTTTTTGGCCTTTAATTACCTATAGAGGCGGTCAATATAATTATAACAATTAAGTCCAATTATGTACTCAATAATGAACAACAATTTTTATATTATTGAATAAAAACTTATTACAAAATTCTCTAGTTGTACATGAGCAAATATCTTGAGAGCTTGTAGGTTATGCGTATGATAAAATAAATGAACAAGTGTTAACCTACTAGTGTTAACCTAATTTCTGCACACTTACACAGAATGAATATAAAGATAAAATTAATAAGGAATCCTAATACATATGCTATAATATCAAAAAAAATACTAATATGAACAATATTGATGAGAAGTATTCATCAATAAATAGTGATGAGGTCATTTTTGTTAAACTCTCACATGAAATACTAATGGAAAAAATGTGATAGTTATTTACTAATATCAACAACTTTTGAAACCAATTTTTTTGAAGTTTTATAAACCATTTTTTAATTTTCAGGAAATCAGAACTCAATTCCTACCACATGGGTAGGTTCGGCCTTTGGACACAAATTGAGGTATGTTCTGGGATTTGATAAACTTTGAATTTAAATTTTGATCTCCTTTTTAATAGTTTTTCTTCGAATTTGGTGATCTTATTATTTTTTTATATTTTCTTAAAATATTTGCAGGAAAAGAAATATTTATTCAAATAACTAATTTGGATTAAAATTACTCAAAAAACTATAAAAAATGGTGAGTACAAAATATAAGTAATGTAAATGATGTTTAAATAATTTTAATATATTTTTGTCAGCATTAATTATTTGTCGAAAACATATTTTCATTATAAAATTTTCTGAACTGAAGTTAGAAACTTATAATTTTCTCTTAAATGATTACTTTGCATGATTATTAAAATATATTTTTTAAGAAAATTATTTTCTAACACTAATATAATCGGTAGATTCAAATCATAACTAAAAAATTACAAAGTTGGTATGAAATTTAAGTAGTCATTTTCTACTATTTGTTATATAGAAAAAAATGCTTATTGGGCCATAATAGTCATTTCATACCAAAGTCAATATAAATGATGAATTACATAAAATCTTAGGCCAAATTTAGTAGAATATATTTCATCCCATAATACATGTTTTTTGAACTTTGTTCATGTAATATTAATAATTTTACATATCTTTTTAAAATAATAATTTTTTTGAATTAAAGTTTAATATTAATAATTTTATTCAAAGAAGGAAATTCTAGAAGTAATTGTTGTACGTATCCTCTTTATTCATCTTAAAAAAAATAATGAAATTATATTTTGGTACATATTTGACAAAATAATGTTCTCTTTGCATTTCATACCCACCTTGTAAAAAGACCCAAAATTTGTTGGAAAACTTGCCTATTGAAAATTTTGAGTTACAAAACAAGTTTATAAATATAAGCATTGTTTTAAATAATAAATTTTCATTATAATTGAAAATATTAAAAATATTCAATTTAATTATGTCAAAGTACATATTGGTAAGCCAAACAACTTATATACTTGGACACTATCAGCTGAATTTCTCATTCAATTTCTTCCCAATTTAGATTTTTCCCAATCAACCGGTGAATGAATATGGTATATATAGTGTTACCCACAATATATTGTCATTTTACATGTTCAAATCAAATTGACTAAGAATAAAATAAAAATAAACAATCATATTATCATTCATTTTAATTTCTATGTTTAAATAACGATAGCAATTAGTAAATATTTTTAAAATTGTATCATTTTTCCCATAGGGTATAACTTGTTTGTCGAAAATTTGGAATGTATCTTATACCTCTAGAAATTTAATTTGATTAAATGTTGTTATGGTAATATTAATTTTTACATGACCAATAATATCCGAATTATTGTGAGAGGTTTTTAAGACTTGAATGTATGATAGTAGTACTTCTATTATTCTTAGTTAGGGTTGTAATAGTATATATATTATTGTTAGTTGAGGTGAGTACGGAATTTATATATAATTTCACTAAATAAAATTTAAAATTTTCGAGAAAATATCATTTTTAATTAAGTTTTTTATAAAATTCTTACCACTTAATTTATAGAATCTCATTTTATTTACAATAAAAAATAAATTAGAGTAATGCTTGTTTAATTATGGTTGTAAATCAACACCCAATTAGTTTGTATAATACATGGAGCAGACTTTGTTAAATTATATTTTTATAAAAATTAAAAATTTGAATTTGTAATAAAAAATTAATACTAAGATAAAAAATAATTTAAACTAAATTAGGCCCATTGAAACCCATGATATACAATTGGGCCTGCAAAATATAGGATATTAAAAAGGTAAATAAAATCCTAATATCAGCACAAGCCTCCGCCCTTACAAACAAAATGAATTTGTACATGGCCATCAAATAGGCCATAAAATAGTGTTTTGGAGTTATTTGAATTTTCTATGAAAGAGTTTTTTGGTGCTCTAAGGTTAAACACATCTGCAAATGATTTGGTGGAGGACTAATCAAATGAATTGGTGGAGGACTAAGTGGATAAGGTTTACAGGTTATCATGAATTGATGTTGTTTAACAAAGTTAAGGTAATAATTTATATTTCCCTCTTTCTTCATTTTCTTTTCATATGTGTTATTTGCATAAACTTTTGGTAGAAATCAAACACTGAAATAAGTATCCCATTTTCCTTGTATATATGTATGTAGATTTACATGGAATGTCACTTGTATTTGTTTTTACATGACCTCTATGTCAAGAATTATCCTTTCAAGATTATATGTCAAGGTTAGAAAAAAAATCAGTTACATTTGTATTAATTTTTTTTGTTCCTCATAAATACTCAAATACATGATATATGAAAAAAATGAAAATTTATAGAACATAAGCCCACGCATTATTTATATTTTATGTTCATATTTATTGAATTATACTATTAAATTTATTTTATGTGTATGTATGACCTTACTTTAGAGACATTTTCACACGAATTATATTTTTCTTGCTACTTGCAACAAGTTCCCAAAACAATGAAGAAAATGCTCCGAGTGCGTTCCATTTCTCTTCATCAATATACCGTGTAAGGTTTCTTTGTTATTCTTTAACTTTTACCATGCCAATATATATTATTAATATAAATGCAGATAGTACAAGTGGATCTATGTGCGGTGTGTTTTTTTCTAATGTATATATGACAAAAAACTCTAAATTACTCTTTGTTGACCTAATAAAACAGGAAGTTTACTTATATTCGGAGTTTCCCATCTCATGAAGCCCCATCACTTTTTAACTTCATTTCACAATACACATGGTTGAAAATGAGATTTCTTACTTGATAGAGATGTAGGCTTTGTTTGGGAAATTTTTTAGTGATGGAAGAACTTATATTTTCAATACATGAATAGGTAGGGTAACCATTTTAAGCCTCACTGGAACCCGTTGCTTAGTAACTTCTATAGATCCGTAACTAATTGAAAACTATAGAGTTATGGTTTTTCTTTAATCCAGTAGTAATATTGTTGGCGGTGTCACTGGTGATGGTAATTTTACTAGTCCAATTGGTGGCACTAGTAGTCGTAATCTTAGGAGTGGAATTGGTGGTGGGATTGTTGGTGGTGAAGTTTGTGCTAACTTAAGGAGTATCATTGGTGGTAACTTTAATAATGGCATAAGTGGTAGTAGCATTGGTGGTATATTGGGTAGTTTTAAAAGTGAGATTGGTGGCAGCATGACTAGCATCTTTAGTGGTTACATTGGTGGTACTAGAAATGATAATATTAGTAGTGGATTTACTGGCATTGATGGTGTCATTGGTCCTGGTGCTCTTATTAGTGCAATTGGTGGCATTGAAAGCGGTAATCTTTGCAGGAGAATTGGTGGTGGTATTATTGGTATTGGTGTTCAAGTTCTTGCTAGCTTAAGCAGTTCCATTTATGGCCAGTTTAATTATGGTATTACAGGTGGTAGCTTTGATGTTATATTAGTTAGTCTTAGTAGTGGCATTGGTGGTGGCATTGGTGGTAGCTTAGTGGTCGTATTGGTAGCTTAGTGGTGGTATTATTGGTGTTGGTGTTGAAGTTCGTGCTAGCTTAAGCCGTTCCATTTATGGCCAGTTTAATTATGGTATTACAGGTGGTAGCATTGATGTTATATTGGTTAGTGTTAGTAGTGGCAATTTATGGTAGCATTGTTGGTAACTTTAGTGGTAGTACTGGTTATATATTAGGTAATATTAGTAGTTGATTTAGCTTCAGAGATGGTGGTTGTAACGTCCTCCAAACCCGGGTCAGAAGTTTGGGGTTCACAACACACATATTATATAAACCTGTATATGAAATATTATATGCAATTACCCTTATTTACGCAACTACGGATCACAATAGGTTAAAGTATGAGAAACCAACCACAACTTTGACTTTTATTATGTCATACCAAATCCCAACTAGTTTAACTTACAACTGAAAATAAAATCATTCTTACAAACTTGCATAACTCAAACTAGCTCGATCCAACTCAACCGAGAATCCTAGATCGCATACTGGACTGGAGATCCTCGTTACCAATAATTTCCATTTTAACTATAGAATGTCTTAAACAGATTCACAAGGGTTAGCTAACTAGCTCAGCAAGTCATAATAATAATAACCGGGTGTTAACAATGATTAATTGAAATGATTCATAGGAATCTAGTTCCTTGTTAAGCAATTATTAGAATTGGATATTCATTTTTAAGTTTAAACCAAGGTTAGGC
The DNA here is from genome assembly GCF_009905375.1 of Apium graveolens. Classification (NCBI taxonomy): domain Eukaryota; kingdom Viridiplantae; phylum Streptophyta; class Magnoliopsida; order Apiales; family Apiaceae; genus Apium; species Apium graveolens. The sequence goes on from NW_027418174.1 coordinate 26,203, forward strand.
TGCTGATCAGTGACACACTAACCTGATTAAGGCACACAGTTCTGTTCTCTATACTGGATCCAAGGCACACATTGGCCTAATATGACCACCAATCTGGTCTAACCACGAATCTGTTCCATATTTAGAAACCTATCCAATTCTATAACAATTCAATATGATAAATATTGTAATTCAATAAAACAGAATCATAATTAACATTGATAAAACATTTATTTCAGAGCATAAAGTAATGCATAAATATCACCAAAGTATATCAGGGTATGTATGAGGAATAACTTCCAGCCTGTAGGAGAATCAGGTATTAGATGAATAATGGTTATACAAGGTTTTGTTCACTATACCATAGAATTGCTTTCGCAACCAGATTTTTAATACCATCCAAAAAATGTTGCTGGTGAAAGGTGATTTCATGTCTATTGCAAGGGATTTTAAAAACATTGCAACTGAATCAACAAAATTTCGAGGTCGTTACAAATACATGTTTTTGCAATACATTATATAATCGTTACAGTAGATCAGAGATTTGGGCCCAAAAGTTAGGCGGTCTTGTTTAAAACTTGTTAGCGGGCTTGCTGAAATTGTATTCCCGACTGTCTATTAAATAAACAAAAAAAAACACAGACTGTCAAACAATCTCCACTGCGACGAAAGATTAAATCTTTGCTGAAATATTTCTCTCAAACACTGAATATTAAATCTTTGTAAAGACTAAAACTTCAAGAAGATTAAATCTCGGAAAAGATTAAACATTGACTGGAATATATTTTTTTCCCCAAATCATCTTTCCTAAAGTTCTTTCAATTCACTAAATTTAATTTAGGAGAAGATTAAATTTGGGCGATTATTGTTAATTATTGTTTAATTTACTTCCTTGCTTTCGTGTTTCTATGTTATTTTGTGTTTGGGATCTTTTATGGATGTTACACTATGTGTTAAATAGGGTTTATTTATTAAATCATGTTTATGTGTCAATCGTGTCTTATTATCAGTTCTGAGTTGTATTGGGATTTATTTAGAATGGCAGTGGTATGAAATTTTAAGGTATCACTTGTCGTTGTAAAAGTAGAATTTGTATTTTGGACTTTTTGTTTTCTCCATGTTCTGATAGTTTGTTAATCTTTATAGAATGAAGTACTACAAAGAAGAAATTCAATACTTTCAGATGTTCTAATATATATTGACTAGTTAAATTAAAAACTTATGTCCAATCGCCTAGGTCATATAAAGGTGTTTGTATAATTGTTTATTAAGAATCAATTAAGCAAGTGTTATTATAATTCACATCTTATAATTTTTTTACTGGTTTCATTTTAGAAAAGATAAAAGAAAATTGCGAGAAGATGGCCCGAGCTACGGGAAGTGAGAATAAATGTGTTGAAAGAAGAGATACCACAAGTGTCGATAACAAGAATAGTTCAGGGACGGAGAGACGATATGTTATTAATACAAATAACGAAGAAAATGACATCTATAGTATTGGTGGAGGACATTGCTTTGCAACAATGACCTTGCTACCTACTACAGGGAAATGTATCAAGTTAGAAAAAGTGGAAAGGTTGCCATCTTTTATAACATTGATTCCCTTGGATAGGTAAAACATTTTGTGCTCTTTTTTGACAACTCCTTATCATTTGGTGATAAGGAATTAAATTAAATTTTAATCTGAGATTCTCAGATTGTTATTTACATATCCCGGTACCTGACTTTCTCTTTGCAGGGTGGTTTCTCCACAAACTTGGATCAAATCGACTAATCAAAAAAGCATCTTCTGCTCAAGGTAAAATCTGGAGGAACATCTCCATTTGGTCGCTTTGGCTTTGGCTCATAGTTATAAATAAAAATACCAAAACCATGACAAGACAAACAGGTATATTGTAATTATGGGACATGCATATCTGATATTCCTTGTTATGGCCTCCACATCTATATGTCTTCCACTATGATTTAGTTGGATAGTCCACACACATATGTTTTTTCCTATGACTTTACATGGTTTTGTTTCTGCTCGGGTAAGTTGTTTAAATTTTTGTCAAATTTTACCGTTTTGTTTTATATATGGTTATTTGATTAAGGTCGTGTCAAATTTTACCCTTTTTATAAACTTTTTTTAATTATTATTTCACAATCACTAGGTCATAGTACGTATTAGGGAGGAGGTAGTTAAGAATGTAGTCTTGTTCATGTATCAATACAAGTCACTAGATCAACATGGGTCGAACCCGGCATTTTTCAAACGTATTGAAATATTTTTAAAAGATATATTATTCTATTTTGTCAGATTTTCTTTGATACACGACATGGGACAAGGGAACTAAATCGTAGGCTTGTATGTCTTATTCCTAAGGTTAAACAACTGAAACATATGGAAGATCTTCGACCTATCTATTTTTATAATGTTCTGATGCGCATACTGTCGAAGGTGGTGGTGAATAAGTTCAAACTATGTTTAATCTAGACACTCTCTAACAAATAGAGCGCTTTTAATGAAGGAAGGCTATAAGCTCATAATACAATGATTGCATTTGAAGTCACAAGGGAAAAAAGGGTGTGGCTGGGTTAAGAATTGATATTTTAAGGCATAAGATAGGTTGGAATGGAGATTTATTGATATAACGATTAAACTTCTCTTTTACAACTTAAAAAACTTTGGTACACTTTATTTTCTCCTTTTTACCATGTACCAGATTCAACTATCTGACACAAGAACTCAATTTGTTAATTATATGGATAAAAAGGATTTTAACATAGAATTGATTTGTTGAGAAATATGTTTAAGTAAAACTAAATTGAACACAATGTGTCTCTCTAATTAATAAACACTCTTTAATTTTGATCAAATTTCTCCATTGCAAAGTACTACATTATAAAAAATTAGAGCCTCCATGTATTGAGACATACATGTATACACCATTCTATAATCCTCTATAATCCACCAGAATACCAGGAAAATTGTAATGTATATATCATCTCTACTATTTTCTTATTTATTTTAAATTTAGATTAATTTTAATTTCCATATTGTTAACCATGTTTATTAGAATTAAGGTTTATGAAATCAAATACCATTACTCAGCTATCATATCACACATTACCATTCTCTTATAGAGGAACTTAAATAAATTGGGGATATTTTGATAAAGTTTTTGGAGAAAACCTTATCATATCAAGCATTTTCTTGGTGTTTGTGATATTGATGACAAAGTTGTTCTCAAAGAACGGAAAGTTATTAATTTTTGATTATCTTGGAAAGTGTTTTTATATATTTCTACGAGATGACATAGCTTTATTATATAATTTTATGTGCAAAAATTCAGACGCAACAATATCTCATAGTGGCTATAATACATAAGTTGTATTACACAAAATGTGATCATATATTCTTGATTCTAACAAACTAAAATAATTATTGAATTCATTTTATATGTTGAAATATATGTGACCCTGCTAACCCTCCTAACACAGAGTCTTATATATTATTTTTATATATAAACAAGAAGTCATGGTTGCTTATGTAATGAGAGCCAAAAATGTGAAACAAATTGAACACGAGATTTTGTACTCGTTCCATTCAACTTTTATCTGGTCTCAGGCATCACTTGATCTAATATTTGAGGAAAGACTTGATAACGTGATAGCAAGGCACACTCCCCTTGCAACAACAACAAGTTCAATGCTTTATTCTTATATGCAGCTTAAGCAAAACACTAGAAATATTTTTTATTTGATTATGTATTCTTTGTGAGATGCATAGAAAGTAGAAACATGTTGAAACCATTATTTTTAGATACAATGTAAATATTACAAACCAGTTCAATTTATAGATGATTTAAGCATTACAAGTGCAATGATTTTAATTGTAGTCGATTTTTATTTCATCATCTAATTGCTTACAGAATTTTAAGAATCGGATTATTCTGTGCTCATCTCTGTTTTACATTTTTGGATATTGTGTGACTATATGTTCATATCACACGTTTGTTGTGGAGGCCTGGGGGCTTAAAAACTGTAGTGAGAAAGATGAACAGTTTAGTCATATTAGTCATATTGTTACTGCGGTTATGGTACCTGCATACATTTATAGTTGAGAAGTTATTAGAAGGGCATAGAATGATACAACTGGATTTTATGGCTTGGACTTAATAAAGTAGCATGAAAGGATTCAAGGATAGATCATGTGAGAAATCTAAATGAGGTATATTGTCATTTCTTATATTCAATGTTATAGATTTTGTTGCATCTACATATTGAATAGAGACAAGATTAATAGTAAAATATGTTAGTTCCTCAATTCTCTTTAAGAAGCTTTAACAAAACTATGTCAAATTCATAATATGAGCCATAACCTTGTATCCTACTTCCGTTTGCTAAGACCACACAATCACTCATAAACTAGACAAGTTATAAATATTTTTTCTCTATTTACCTCTTACTAACCATTTCGAAAAATAATGAAATATTTATAAATATTCTACTATAAACTTAGGGGTGTTTTTTTGTAGTTGCAAGTGATAGGTTGTCTTACTGGTATGGAGATGATTCTTAAGGATGTTGGTTACTTGGTACAACTTGGAAGTGGGGTTGCTGCTCCTTCTGCGACTGAGAACAACATGACAATGATTCCATCCTCTGAATTCCTCATAGTGATGGCAGCAACTATTATTTCTAAATCATTGATGCTACAATACTATGAAAAAAAACATGCTTCATGTGCGGTGGTCTATAGTGGACATACTATATCTTAAACACTGCTTCTTGCATTGATTTGCATGTTCTTTCTTGACTCTATTTTTATATAAATTTTATCAAATTTAAATGAGTATTTAAAGTGTTGTTAGGACTTGGTTTTACTGGAACAAATCTTGAATTTTGGTCTGACTAATTCTATTGAAAATATGAATTGTTAGTTTCTTGATGGATTATCTAGGTACAAGAAGATAAATCCAATTAGAAGTTATTTTGCTTGCTTAATAATAATAATAACTCTTGACTTACAAAGTGAGAAATATTATAGGTTCTATTAGCAAACAAATATAAAATTTTGTAGAATAGAAAGAAAGCTATAAGCCACAGTGGGAACATAATAATTATAATTTAATTGACTAATTTATTTCAACTAAAAAAGATAAATATTCATTTCAACTTAAAAGATAAATATTTAATAATTTATATAAGATAAATTAAATAGTGTTAAGGGTGGCTTAATTAATTTACATATTTAGAATTTGGATCTAATCAATTTTTCTAAAAAACTAATGAATTTGGATTTTATACAAAATTTTGAGGCCCAAGAATGGCGCAAATTACAGCCCGTCCGAATTATAGATATATGTAAAAAACTTAATTTTTTACTTTCATTTCTTCGAAAAATAATGTACATTTGTTAAATTTTCTTTAAATATATTAAAGATGTGTAGAATTTTTTCCGATTTAAAATTTTATCCCAAAATATTTTAGTGTAAAAAATAGGATGAAAATAAAACTATCAAAAAATTATTTCGATATTTTCAAAATTCCAAATTTGAGTAAATCCAAGTTTTTCTCTTTAGGAAGAGCAATGTTTTAATAATATATGTTCATGCAAGCTTCGGGCCTTTTATATGCTTTCTTTATGAATAGACGATTTTTCAATGTTTTATGGTTATT
>NW_027418175.1:0-62503 GCF_009905375.1 Apium graveolens
AAACTTTTGGTAAAAATCAAACACTATAATAATATCCCATTTCCTTTATATATGTTAGTAAATTTATTATCCTTTCAATATTATATGTCAAAGTTAGAAAAAATTCACTTACTTTGTATTAATATTTTTGTTCCTCATAAATAATCAAATACTGATATATTAAAAAATGAAAATTTAAAGAAAAGAAGCCACACATTATTTATATTTTATGTTCATAGTTGTTGAATTATACTAATCAATTTATTTTATGTTTGTGTGTGACCTTACTTTAGAGAATTTGCATAAGAATTATATTTTTCTTGCTACTTGCAACAAGTTCCAAAAACAATGAAGAAAATGCTGGATGTCCCTTCCCCTTCTCCTCTTCATCAATCTACCATGTAAGGTTTCTTTGTTATTTTTTAACTTTTATCATGCCAATATATATCATAAATATAAATGCAGGATCTATGTGGGGTATGTTTTTTATTTTTCTAATGTTTATATGATAAACCACTCGAAATTACTTTGTGTTACCTAATAATACAAGAAATTTACTTATATATGGAGTTTCCCATCTCACAAAGCCCCATCACTTTTTAACTTAAATTTACAAGACACCTGATTGAAAATGAGATTTCTTACTTGATAGAGATGTAGGGTTTTTTGTGAAATTTTTTAGTGGTGTAAGAACTTATATTTTCAATACATGAATAGGTAGGGTCACCATTTTCAGCCTCACTAGAACCCGTTCCTCATGTAACTACTAGAGATCCGTAACAATTCAAAAAGTATAGAGTTATAAGTTTTTCTCAAATCTAGTAGTAATATTGTAGGCTTGTCATTGGTGGTGGTAATTTTACTAGTTCAAATGGTGGTACTAGTAGTCCTAATCTTAGGAGTGGAATTGGTGGTGGGATTGTTGGTGGTAAAGTTTGTGCTACCTTACCGAGTATCATTGGTGGTAACTTTAATAATGGCATCAGTGGTAGTATCATTGGTGGTATAGTGCATTGGTAGTAGCATGACTAGCACCTTTAGTGGTTACATTAGTGGTACCTGAAATGATAATATTAGTAGTGGATTTGGTGGCATTGATGGTTACATTGGTCCCGGTGCTCTTATTAGTGTAACTGGTGACATTGGAAGCGGAATCTTTGTTAGAGAACTGGTAGTAATATTATATGTATAGGTGGTGAAGTTTATTCTAGCTTAAGCAGTTCCATTTATGGCAACTTTAATTATGGTATTACAGGTGGTAGCATTGATGTTTTATTGGTTAATCTTAGTAGTGGTATTGGTGGTAGCATAGCTTGCATCTTTAGTGGTGGTACTGTGGTAGAATGGCTAGTTGGCATAGTGGTATCATTGCAGAAATATTGGTTAGTCTTAGTAGCGGAAATTATGGTAGCAATGCTAGTAGCTTTAGTGGTAACATTGGGTGTATATTAGGTAATATTAGTAGTTGATTTAGTTTCGGAAATGGTGGTTGTGACACCCTCCAAACCCGGGTCAGAAGTTTGGGGTTCACAACACACACAAATATAAATCAGTATATGAAATATTATATGCAATAACGCTTATTTACACAACCACGGATCGCAACAGGTTAAATATGAAAACAAGCCAAAACCTTATCTTTTATTACGTCGTACCAAATCCCAACTAGTTTAACTGAGAAGTAAAAATGAAATCATGCTTACAAACTTGCATAACTCAAACTATAATATAAAGCTCGTGCTAGCTCGATCCAACTCAACCTGGAATCTTAGCTCGCATACTGGACCGGGGATCCTCGTTACCAACAATTTCCTTTTAACTGTAGAATGACATAAACAGATTCGCAAGGGTGAGCTAACTAGCTCAGCAAGTTAAACTAACAATAACTGAGGGTAAACAATGATCAACTGAAATGATTCATAGAAATCATGTTTCTTGTTAAGCAATTTTGTAATTGGATATTCAATTTTAAGTTTAAATTAGATATTCATAGAAATATTTATAAATTATATACTATAAACTTATGTGTGTTTTCTGTAGTTGCAAGTGACAGGGTGTCTTGCTTGTATGAAGGTGATTTTTAAGGATGTTCATTACTTGCGTACAACTTGGAAGTATTCCATCGTCCCAATTAACGATAACATGCCAATGATTCCATCCTCCAAATTTCCATTAGTGATTGCAGCAACTATTTCTAAATCATTTTATGCTAATACTATGTAAAAACATGCTTCATGTGCGGTGGTCTATAGTAGACTTAGTATATATTAAACACTGCTTCTTGCATTGATTTGCACCTTTCTTTGTTGACTTATTTTTATGTATATTTTATCAAATTCAAATGAGTATTTAAAGTGTTGTTAGGACTTGGTTTTAGTGGAACAAGTCTTGAATTTTGGTGTGACTAATTCTATTGAAAACATGAATTGTTTGTTTCTTGATGGATTATCTAGGTACAAGAAGATAAATCCAATTAGAAGTTATTTTGCTTGCTTAAATAGCAATAATAACTCTTGACTTACAAAGTGAGAAATACTATTGGTTCTATGAGCAAACGAAAATAAAATTTTGCTAATAAGCCATAGTGGGAACATAATAATTATAATTTAATTCACTAATCTATTTCAACTAAAAAAGATAAATGTTCATTTCAACTTAAAAGATAAATATTTAATAATTTAAATAAAGATAAATTAAATAGTTTTAAGGGTGGCTTAATTAATTTACATATTTAGAATTTGGATCAAATCAATTTTTCTAAAAAAATAATGAATTTGGATTTTATACAAAATTTTGAGGCCCAAGAATGGGCACGTCCAAATTAGATATATGTAAAAAACTTAATTTTATTACCTTTCGTATCTTCGAAAAATAATGTATATTTGATAAATTTTCTTTAAATATATTAAAGATGTGTAAAATTTTATCCGATTTAGAATTTTATCCCAAAATATTTAAGTGTAAAAAATTGGATGATAAATAAAACTATCAAAAAAATTATTTCTATATTTTTAAAATTCCGAATTTGAGTTAATCCAAGTTTTTTCTCATTAGGAGAGAAGCAAAGTTTTATAATAAAATATAAGTTCAGGCAGCTTCGGGCCTTTTTAAATATGACTTTCTTAAGATCGAATCAGACGAGTTTTTCAATTTTTTATGGTTTATATTTAACACTAAATATAATTTATTTTAATATATCCTTTATCAATATTAAGTACCTTATTTACAAATATTGATTCAATAATAATTAGTCGATTTAGTTGTTATATAATTGGACTTTAAATTGGATCCTCCATAATTGCTCATTGTTTTTATCGAATTGTTTAAACTTATATTTTTTGTAAAATACTAGGTGTTGTTGGGAGGTGATAAAGATAAAATAATTTTTTTTTCATATTCAGTATATAACATATTTTCTTATTCAATTATTAAAGTTGTGTATTTTTTTAGAAAAGACATATCAATATTCATTAATCTTGATATTTACATATTTTATATAAGTTACTTTATAATTAAAGATTAAGTATTTAATTTGTTCAATTTATTTTGCAAACATAAATATGTTTATGATGATCATTTAAGTTTGAGTAAGTAGATTTGAGAATAATGTGTTTGTTTTTATCATAACAATTTATGAGTTCATGTTCTTTATTTTATCCTTAAAATGACGTCTCAATAATGTGTTTAAAATATTTTATTAGCAAGAAAATAAAAAAAACTAATTTACACTAATTGATATCATTTCAATTTAAATAAATATTGACTTTACTATGAATAATTCATATAAATTTCCAAAAGTTGATTGTTCAACCGTGTTAGTTTAACAACATAATATCATTCAACCAAATAAAATATAGATGTTTAAATTATTTAATCTCCATTAATTTAATTTGTAACTTTTACCTAAAATTAAGAAAAGCCCTTTATAATAGAAAAAAGTTAAATCATATATAAAATAAAATTTACTTTGTTAGAAATACACAACATTATGCAATTTTTTGTGAGCATAGTTTATACTCTTGTAATGTATCGTCCCAATTGTTCTTCTGGTCAAAACTTGCTCGAATTCTTCTTCTTGCTGATCAACGCTTGCTTCTTCTCAAAGTTTGGCTTTCTGCATGAGCAACAAAGTGTCCGACTTCATCACAATTATAGCACTTGATCGTAATCCTTGCCATCATTCTTCCTTTAATTCCTCTTATCACCGTAAAGTTCGAGGAACTACAGCCTTTTTTTCAAAAACATTTTTTTAAAGTCTATATAGACCATATTTCTAAACTTTTTAACTAAAAGAGCATCAATTTGTAGGATATCTTCATCATTACCATGATCAATTTCAGTTCCTCAATAATTTTGTAAGTCATCATGAGTATTTGAGACTCAGTGTCACACTATACAATCATGGCCTTTCATTTTGAAATGACTCTTTCTTGAAAATTTTTCTCTTGTTTTTTTACTCTACCCTGAGAGAAACATGTCTTGTCCCATTTGGTCTTACTTTTCTACTCCATCTCCAGTTCATTAGTTTTCAGAATTCCATATATCTCAACTAGAGATGTGTCTTCAAGATCATAGTTATCCCTTATTGATATAAATTTCAAGTCACACTTTTGAGGGAGTGCAAGAATAACCTTGAAGTTTGAATCTCCTGGATCATACTCTATGTCAACAAGTCACAAATCATTCAACAATTTCTGAAATCTATAATAGATTTCAAAAAAAGACTCATCAACTTGAGTCAAAGTGCTCATACTGGTGATTGAGTATTCTCCTTGGAATCTTCTTGATAGCCGTTGTGGCTTACACTTAACCACCTAAGTGTCTCAAATTTCCTTGATTGTTTTACATTGAATAAACCTAGGGGACATCACACTGTCTAAATTGTTATGCAAAAATGTCTGACTTTTACATATTTTTCTTGACCACCAACAGCAACAACCAGTTTCATGGGCTAATGAGGTCCATCACCATCTGTTACCTGCAGACATATAGTCATCTCCACTTTACATAAATGATATTTATTAATTTTCAAGATGGAAATTTGAGGGTTTCATATCTGCTCATATTGTTATTGATTTGGTTTATGGCTAATGGTGACCGCACATTTTATTGAGTTTCATTATCTCCCATTAATGATTATTTTCTCCATCTTAAAGTGATTTTATATAAACACCAAGCTTTGATATCAATTTTTAGGCCTTTAATTACCTATAGAGGCGGTCAATATAATTATAACAATTAAATCCAATTATGTACTCAATAATGAACAACAATTTTTATATTATTGAATAAAAACTTATTACAAAATTCTCTAGCTGTACATGAGCAAATATCTTGAGAGCTTGTAGGTTATGCGTATGATAAAATAAATGAACAAGTGTTAACCTACTAGTGTTAACCTAATTTCTGCACACTTACACACAATGAATATAAAGATAAAATTAATAAGGAATCCTAATACATATGCTATAATATAAAAAAAAATACTAATATGAACAATATTGATGAGAAGTATTCATCAATAAATAGTGATGAGGTCATTTTTGTTAAACTCTCATATGAAATACTAATGGAAAAAATGTGATAGTTATTTACTAATATCAACAACTTTTGAAACCAATTTTTTTGAAGTTTTATAAACCATTTTTTAATTTTCAGGAAATCAGAACTCAATTCCTACCACATGGGTAGGTTCGGCCTTTGGACACAAATTGAGGTATGTTCTGGGATTTGATAAACTTTGAATTTAAATTTTGATCTCCTTTTTTAATAGTTTTTCTTCGAATTTGGTGATCTTATTATTTTTTTATATTTTCTTAAAATATTTGCAGGAAAAGAAATATTTATTCAAATAACTAATTTGGATTAAAATTACTCAAAAAACTATAAAAAATGGTGAGTACAAAATATAAGTAATGTAAATGATGTTTAAATAATTTTAATATATTTTTGTCAGCATTAATTATTTGTCGAAAACATATTTTCATTATAAAATTTTCTCAACTGAAGTTAGAAACTTATAATTTTCTCTTAAATGATTACTTTGCATGATTATTAAAATATTTTTTTTAAGAAAATTATTTTCTAACACTAATATAATCGGTAGATTCAAATCATAACTAAAAAATTACAAAGTTGGTATGAAATTTAAGTAGTCATTTTCTACTATTTGTTATATAGAAAAAAATGCTTATTGGGCCATAATAGTCATTTCATACCAAAGTCAATATAAATGATGAACTACATAAAATCTTAGGCCAAATTTAGTAGAATATATTTCATCCCATAATACATGTTTTTTGAACTTTGTTCATGTAATATTAATAATTTTACATATCTTTTTAAAATAATAATTTTTTTGAATTAAAGTTTAATATTAATAATTTTATTCAAAGAAGGAAATTCTAGAAGTAATTGTTGTACGTATCCTCTTTATTCATCTTAAAAAAATAATGAAATTATATTTTGGTACATATTTGACAAAATAATGTTCTCTTTGCATTTCATACCCACCTTGTAAAAAGACCCAAAATTTGTTGGAAAACTTGCCTATTGAAAATTTTGAGTTACAAAACAAGTTTATAAATATAAGCATTGTTTTAAATAATAAATTTTCATTATAATTGAAAATATTAAAAATATTCAATTTAATTATGTCAAAGTACATATTGGTAAGCCAAACAACTTATATACTTGGACACTATCAGCTGAATTTCTCATTCAATTTCTTCCCAATTTAGATTTTTCCCAATCAACCGGTGAATGAATATGGTATATATAGTGTTACCCACAATATATTGTCATTTTACATGTTCAAATCAAATTGACTAAGAATAAAATAAAAATAAACAATCATATTATCATTCATTTTAATTTCTATGTTTAAATAACGATAGCAATTAGTAAATATTTTTAAAATTGTATCATTTTTCCCATAGGGTATAACTTGTTTGTCGAAAATTTGGAATGTATCTTATACCTCTAGAAATTTAATTTGATTAAATGTTGTTATGGTAATATTAATTTTTACATGACCAATAATATCCGAATTATTGTGAGAGGTTTTTAAGACTTGAATGTATGATAGTAGTACTTCTATTATTCTTAGTTAGGGTTGTAATAGTACATATATTATTGTTAGTTGAGGTGAGTAGGGAATTTATATATAATTTCACTAAATAAAATTTAAAATTTTCGAGAAAATATCATTTTTAATTAAGTTTTTTATAAAATTCTTACCACTTAATTTATAGAATCTCATTTTATTTATAATAAAAAATAAATTAGAGTAATGCTTGTTTAATTATGGTTGTAAATCAACACCCAATTAGTTTGTATAATACATGGAGCAGACTTTGTTAAATTATATTTTTATAAAAATTAAAAATTTGAATTTATAATAAAAAATTAATACTAAGATAAAAAATAATTTAAACTAAATTAGGCCCATTGAAACCCATGATATACAATTGGGCCTGCAAAATATAGGATATTAAAAAGGTAAATAAAACCCTAATATCAGCACAAGCCTCCGCCCTTACAAACAAATGAATTTGTACATGGCCATCAAATAGGCCATAAAATAGTGTTTTGGAGTTATTTGAATTTTCTATGAAAGAGTTTTTTGGTGCTCTAAGGTTAAACACATCTGCAAATGATTTGGTGGAGGACTAATCAAATGAATTGGTGGAGGACTAAGTGGATAAGGTTTACAGGTTATCATGAATTGATGTTGTTTAACAAAGTTAAGGTAATAATTTATATTTCCCTCTTTCTTCATTTTCTTTTCATATGTGTTATTTGCATAAACTTTTGGTAGAAATCAAACACTGAAATAAGTATCCCATTTTCCTTGTATATATGTATGTAGATTTACATGGAATGTCACTTGTATTTGTTTTTACATGACCTCTATGTCAAGAATTATCCTTTCAAGATTATATGTCAAGGTTAGAAAAAAAATCAGTTACATTTGTATTAATTTTTTTTGTTCCTCATAAATACTCAAATACATGATATATGAAAAAAATGAAAATTTATAGAACATAAGCCCACGCATTATTTATATTTTATGTTCATATTTGTTGAATTATACTATTAAATTTATTTTATGTGTATGTATGACCTTACTTTAGAGACATTTTCACACCAATTATATTTTTCTTGCTACTTGCAACAAGTTCCCAAAACAATGAAGAAAATGCTCCGAGTGCGTTCCATTTCTCTTCATCAATATACCGTGTAAGGTTTCTTTGTTATTCTTTAACTTTTACCATGCCAATATATATTATTAATATAAATGCAGATAGTACAAGTGGATCTATGTGCGGTGTGTTTTTTTCTAATGTATATATGACAAAAAACTCTAAATTACTCTTTGTTGACCTAATAAAACACGAAGTTTACTTATATTCGGAGTTTCCCATCTCATGAAGCCCCATCACTTTTTAACTTCATTTCACAACACACATGGTTGAAAATGAGATTTCTTACTTGATAGAGATGTAGGCTTTGTTTGGGAAATTTTTTAGTGATGGAAGAACTTATATTTTCAATACATGAATAGGTAGGGTAACCATTTTAAGCCTCACTGGAACCCGTTGCTTAGTAACTTCTATAGATCCGTAACTAATTGAAAACTATAGAGTTATGGTTTTTCTTTAATCCAGTAGTAATATTGTTGGCGGTGTCACTGGTGATGGTAATTTTACTAGTCCAATTGGTGGCACTAGTAGTCGTAATCTTAGGAGTGGAATTGGTGGTGGGATTGTTGGTGGTGAAGTTCGTGCTAACTTAAGGAGTATCATTGGTGGTAACTTTAATAATGGCATAAGTGGTAGTAGCATTGGTGGTATATTGGGTAGTTTTAAAAGTGGGATTGGTGGCAGCATGACTAGCATCTTTAGTGGTTACATTGGTGGTACCAGAAATGATAATATTAGTAGTGGATTTACTGGCATTGATGGTGTCATTGGTCCTGGTGCTCTTATTAGTGCAATTGGTGGCATTGAAAGCGGTAATCTTTGCAGGAGAATTGGTGGTGGTATTATTGGTATTGGTGTTCAAGTTCTTGCTAGCTTAAGCAGTTCCATTTATGGCCAGTTTAATTATGGTATTACAGGTGGTAGCTTTGATGTTATATTAGTTAGTCTGAGTAGTGGCATTGGTGGTGGCATTGGTGGTAGCTTAGTGGTCGTATTGGTAGCTTAGTGGTGGTATTATTGGTGTTGGTGTTGAAGTTCGTGCTAGCTTAAGCCGTTCCATTTATGGCCAGTTTAATTATGGTATTACAGGTGGTAGCATTGATGTTATATTGGTTAGTGTTAGTAGTGGCAATTTATGGTAGCATTGTTGGTAACTTTAGTGGTAGTACTGGTTTTATATTAGGTAATATTAGTAGTTGATTTAGCTTCAGAGATGGTGGTTGTAACGTCCTCCAAACCCGGGTCAGAAGTTTGGGGTTCACAACACACATATTATATAAACCTGTATATGAAATATTATATGCAATTACCCTTATTTACGCAACTACGGATCACAATAGGTTAAAGTATGAGAAACCAACCACAACTTTGACTTTTATTATGTCATACCAAATCCCAACTAGTTTAACTTACAACTGAAAATAAAATCATTCTTACAAACTTGCATAACTCAAACTAGCTCGATCCAACTCAACCGAGAATCCTAGATCGCATACTGGACTGGGGATCCTCGTTACCAATAATTTCCATTTTAACTATAGAATGTCTTAAACAGATTCACAAGGGTTAGCTAACTAGCTCAGCAAGTCATAATAATAATAACCGGGTGTTAACAATGATTAATTGAAATGATTCATAGGAATCTAGTTCCTTGTTAAGCAATTATTAGAATTGGATATTCATTTTTAAGTTTAAACCAAGGTTAGGCTGCTGATCAGTGACACACTAACCTGATTAAGGCACACAGTTCTGTTCTCTATACTGGATCCAAGGCACACATTGGCCTAATATGACCACCAATCTGGTCTAACCACGAATCTGTTCCATATTTAGAAACCTATCCAATTCTATAACAATTCAATATGATAAATATTGTAATTCAATAAAACAGAATCATAATTAACCTTGATAAAACATTTATTTCAGAGCATAAAGTAATGCATAAATATCACCAAAGTATATCAGGGTATGTATGAGGAATAACTTCAAGCCTGTAGGAGAATCAGGTATTAGATGAATTGCTATACAAGGTTTTGTTCACTATACCATAGAATTGCTATCGCAACCAGATTTTTAATACCATCCAAAAAATGTTGCTGGTGAAAGGTGATTTCATGTCTATTGCAAGGGATTTTAAAAACATTGCAACTGAATGAACAAAATTTCGAGGTCGTTACAAATACATGTTTTTGCAATACATTATATAATCGTTACAGTAGATCAGAGATTTAGGCCCAAAAGTTAGGCGGTCTTGTTTAAAACTTGTTAGCGGGCTTGCTGAAATTGTATTCCCGACTGTCTATTAAATAAACAAAAAAAAACACAGACTGTCAAACAATCTCCACTGCGACGAAAGATTAAATCTTTGCTGAAATATTTCTCTCAAACACTGAATATTAAATCTTTGTAAAGACTAAAACTTCAAGAAGATTAAATCTCGGAAAAGATTAAACATTGACTGGAATATATTTTTTTCCCCAAATCATCTTTCCTAAAGTTCTTTCAATTCACTAAATTTAATTTAGGAGAAGATTAAATTTGGGCGATTATTGTTAATTATTGGTTAATTTACCTCCTTGCTTTCGTGTTTCTATGTTATTTTGTGTTTGGGATCTTTTATGGATGTTACACTATGTGTTAAATAGGGTTTATTTATTAAATCATGTTTATGTGTCAATCGTGTCTTATTATCAGTTCTGAGTTGTATTGGGATTTATTTAGAATGGCAATGGTATGAAATTTTAAGGTATCACTTGTCGTTGTAAAAGTAGAATTTGTATTTTGGACTTTTTGTTTTCTCCATGTTCTGATAGTTTGTTAATCTTTATAGAATGAAGTACTACAAAGAAGAAATTCAATACTTTCAGATGTTCTAATATATATTGACTAGTTAAATTAAAAACTTATGTCCAATCGCCTAGGTCATATAAAGGTGTTTGTAT
This sequence comes from Apium graveolens, assembly GCF_009905375.1. Classification (NCBI taxonomy): domain Eukaryota; kingdom Viridiplantae; phylum Streptophyta; class Magnoliopsida; order Apiales; family Apiaceae; genus Apium; species Apium graveolens. The sequence goes on from NW_027418175.1 coordinate 11,126, forward strand.
AATTGTTTATTAAGAATCAATTAAGCAAGTGTTATTATAATTCACATCTTATAATTTTTTTACTGGTTTCATTTTAGAAAATATAAAAGAAAATTGCGAGAAGATGACCCGAGCTACGGGAAGTGAGAATAAATGTGTTGAAAGAAGAGATACCACAAGTGTCGATAACAAGAATAGTTCAGGGACGGAGAGGCGATATGTTATTAATACAAATAACGAAGAAAATGACATCTATAGTATTGGTGGAGGACATTGCTTTGCAACAATGACCTTGCTACCTACTACAGGGAAATGTATCAAGTTAGAAAAAGTGGAAAGGTTGCCATCTTTTATAACATTGATTTCCTTGGATAGGTAAAACATTTTGTGCTCTTTTTTGACAACTCCTTATCATTTGGTGGTAAGGAATTAAATTAAATTTTAATCTGAGATTCTCAGATTGTTATTTACATATCCCGGTACCTGACTTTCTCTTTGCAGGGTGGTTTCTCCACAAACTTGGATCAAATCGACTCATCAAAAAAGCATCTTCTGCTCAAGGTAAAATATCAGAGTCTGGAGGAACATCTCCATTTGGTCGCTTTGGCTTTGGCTCATAGTTATAAATAAAAATACCGAAACCATGACAAGACAAACAGGTATATTGTAATTATGGGACATGCATATCTGATATTCCTTGTTATGGCCTCCACATCTATATGTCTTCCACTATGATTTAGTTGGATAGTCCACACACATATGTTTTTTCCTATGACTTTACATGGTTTTGTTTCTGCTCGGGTAAGTTGTTTAATTTTTTGTCAAATTTTACCATTTTGTTTTATATATGGTTATTTGATTAAGGTCGCGTCAAATTTTACCCTTTTTATAAACTTTTTTTAATTATTATTTCACAATCACTAGGTCATAGTACGTATTAGGGAGGAGGTAGTTAAGAATGTAGTCTTGTTCGTGTATCAATACAAGTCACTAGATCAACATGGGTCGAACCCGGCATTTTTCAAACGTATTGAAATATTTTTAAAAGATATGTTATTCTATTTTGTCAGATTTTCTTTGATACACGACATGGGACAAGGGAACTAAATCGTAGGCTTGTATGTCTTATTCCTAAGGTTAAACAACTGAAACATATGGAAGATCTTCGACCTATCTATTTTTATAATGTTCTGATGCGCATACTGTCGAAGGTGGTGGTGAATAAGTTCAAACTATGTTTAATCTAGACACTCTCTAACAAATAGAGCGCTTTTAATGAAGGAAGGCTATAAGCTCATAATACAATGATTGCATTTGAAGTCACAAGGGAAAAAAGGGTGTGGCTGGGTTAAGAATTGATATTTTAAGGCATAAGATAGGTTGGAATGGAGATTTATTGATATAACGATTAAACTTCTCTTTTACAACTTAAAAAACTTTGGTACACTTTATTTTCTCCTTTTTACCATGTACCAGATTCAACTATCCGACACAAGAACTCAATTTGTTAATTATATGGATAAAAAGGATTTTAACATAGAATTGATTTGTTGAGAAATATGTTTAAGTAAAACTAAATTGAACACAATGTGTCTCTCTAATTAATAAACACTCTTTAATTTTGATCAAATTTCTCCATTGCAAAGAACTACATTATAAAAAATTAGAGCCTCCATGTATTGAGACATACATGTATACACCATTCTATAATCCTCTATAATCCACCAGAATACCAGGAAAATTGTAATGTATATATCATCTCTACTATTTTCTTATTTATTTTAAATTTAGATTAATTTTAATTTCCATATTGTTAACCATGTTTATTAGAATTAAGGTTTATGAAATCAAATACCATTACTCAGCTATCATATCACACATTACCATTCTCTTATAGAGGAACTTAAATAAATTGGGGATATTTTGATAATGTTTTTGGAGAAAATCTTATCATATCAAGCATTTTCTTGGTGTTTGTGATATTGATGACAAAGTTGTTCTCAAAGAACGGAAAGTTATTAATTTTTGATTATCTTGGAAAGTGTTTTTATATATTTCTACGAGATGACATAGCTTTATTATATAATTTTATGTGCAAAAATTCAGACGCAACAATATCTCATAGTGGCTATAATACATAAGTTGTATTACACAAAATGTGATCATATATTCTTGATTCTAACAAACTAAAATAATTATTGAATTCATTTTATATGTTGAAATATATGTGACCCTGCTAACCCTCCTAACACAGAGTCTTATATATTATTTTTATATATAAACAAGAAGTCATGGTTGCTTATGTAATGAGAGCCAAAAATGTGAAACAAATTGAACACGAGATTTTGTACTCGTTCCATTCAACTTTTATCTGGTCTGAGGCATCACTTGATCTAATATTTGAGGAAAGACTTGATAACGTGATAGCAAGGCACACTCCCCTTGCAACAACAACAAGTTCAATGCTTTATTCTTATATGCAGCTTAAGCAAAACACTAGAAATATTTTTTATTTGATTATGTATTCTTTGTGAGATGCATAGAATGTAGAAACATGTTGAAACCATTATTTTTAGATACAATGTAAATATTACAAACCAGTTCAATTTATAGATGATTTAAGCATTACAAGTGCAATGATTTTAATTGTAGTCGATTTTTATTTCATCATCTAATTGCTTACAGAATTTTAAGAATCGGATTATTCTGTGCTCATCTCTGTTTTACATTTTTGGATATTGTGTGACTATATGTTCATATCACACGTTTGTTGTGGAGGCCTGGGGGCTTAAAAACTGTAGTGAGAAAGATGAACAGTTTAGTCATATTAGTCATATTGTTTCTGCGGTTATGGTACGTGCATACATTTATAGTTGAGAAGTTATTAGAAGGGCATAGAATGATACAACTGGATCTTATGGCTTGGACTTAATAAAGTAGCATGAAAGGATTCAAGGATAGATCATGTGAGAAATCTAAATGAGGTATATTGTCATTTCTTATATTCAATGTTATAGATTTTGTTGCATCTACATATTGAATAGAGACAAGATTAATAGTAAAATATGTTAGTTCCTCAATTCTCTTTAAGAAGCTTTAACAAAACTATGTCAAATTCATAATATGAGCCATAACCTTGTATCCTACTTCCTTTTGCTAAGACCACACAATCACTCATAAACTAGACAAGTTATAAATATTTTCTCTCTATTTACCTCTTACTAACCATTTCGAAAAATAATGAAATATTTATAAATATTCTACTATAAACTTAGGGGTGTTTTTTGTAGTTGCAAGTGATAGGTTGTCTTACTGGTATGGAGATGATTCTTAAGGATGTTGGTTACTTGGTACAACTTGGAAGTGGGGTTGCTGCTCCTTCTGCAGAACAACATGACAATGATTCCATCCTCTGAATTCCTCATTAGTGATGGCAGCAACTATTATTTCTAAATCATTTGATGCTAAATACTATGAAAAAAACATGCTTCATGTGCGGTGGTCTATAGTAGACATACTATATCTTAAACACTGCTTCTTGCATTGATTTGCATGTTTCTTTCTTGACTTATTTTTATATAAATTTTATCAAATTTAAATGAGTATTTAAAGTGTTGTTAGGACTTGGTTTTACTGGAACAAATCTTGAATTTTGGTCTGACTAATTCTATTGAAAATATGAATTGTTAGTTTCTTGATGGATTATCTAGGTACAAGAAGATAAATCCAATTAGAAGTTATTTTGCTTGCTTAAATAATAATAATAACTCTTGACTTACAAAGTGAGAAATATTATAGGTTCTATTAGCAAACAAATATAAAATTTTGGTAGAATAGAAAGCCTATAAGCCACAGTGGGAACATAATAATTATAATTTAATTGACTAATTTATTTCAACTAAAAAAGATAAATATTCATTTCAACTTAAAAGATAAATATTTAATAATTTATATAAAGATAAATTAAATAGTGTTAAGGGTGGCTTAATTAATTTACATATTTAGAATTTGGATCTAATCAATTTTTCTAAAAAACTAATGAATTTGGATTTTATACAAAATTTTGAGGCCCAAGAATGGCGCAAATTACAGCCCGTCCGAATTAGATATATGTAAAAAACTTAATTTTATTACTTTTCATTTCTTCGAAAAATAATGTACATTTGTTAAATTTTCTTTAAATATATTAAAGATGTGTAGAATTTTTTCCGATTTAAAATTTTATCCCAAAATATTTTAGTGTAAAAAATAGGATGAAAAATAAAACTATCAAAAAAATTATTTCGATATTTTCAAAATTCCAAATTTGAGTAAATCCAAGTTTTTTCTCTTTAGGAAAGAAGCAATGTTTTATAATAAAATATATGTTCATGCAGCTTCGGGCCTTTTTAAATATGACTTTCTTAAGATCGAATCAGACGAGTTTTTCAAATTTTTTATGGTTTATTAGTTGAGGCAGTAGGGAATTTATATATAATTTCACTAAATAAAATTTAAAATTTTTGAGAAAATATCATTTCTAGTTAAGTTTTTTCTACAATTCTTACCACTTAATTTATAGAATCTCATTTTATTTACAAAACAAAATAAATTAAAGGAATGCTTGTTTACTTATGTTTGTAAATCAACACCCAATTAGTTTGTATAATACATGGAGCACACTTTGTTAAATTATATTTTTACAAAAAGAAAAAAATTTAATTTGTAATAAGAAATTGATACTAAGATAAAAAACAATTTAAAATAAATTGGGCCCATTCAAACCCATGATATACAATTGGGCCTGCAAAATATAGGATATTAAAAAGGTAGGTAAAACCCTAATATTAGCACAAGCCCGCCGCCTTACAAATAAAATGAATTTGTACATGGCCATGAAATAGTGTTTTGGAGTTATTTGTATTTTCTATGAAAGAGTGTTTTGGCCAACTACTAATCAAATGAATTGGTGGAGGACTAAGTGGATAAGGTTTACAGGTTATCATGAATTGATGTTATTTAACAAAGTTAAGGTAATAATTTATATTTCCCTTTTTCTTCATTTTCTTTTCATATGTGTTATTTGCACAAATTTTGGTAGAAATCAAACACTAAAATAAGTATCCCATTTTCCTTGTATATATGTATGTAGATTTACAGTCACTTGTATTTGTTTTTACATGACCTCTATGTCAAGAATTATCCTTTCAGATTATATGTCAAGGTTAGAAAAAAACAGTTACATTTATGGTAATTTTTTTTGTTCCTCATAAATAATCAAATACATGATATATGAAAAAATGAAAATTTATATAAAAGAAGCCCACGAATTATTTATATTTTATGGTCATATTTGTTGAATTATACTATTAAATTTATTTTATGTTTATGTATGACCTTACTTTAGAGACATTTTCACAGGAATTATATTTTTCTTGCTATTTGCAACAAGTTCCAAAAACAATGAAGAAAATGCTCCAAGTGCTTTCCCTTTCTCTTCATCAATGTACGGTGTCAGGTTTATTTATTATTCTTTAACTTTTACCATGCCAATATATATTATTAATATAAATGCAGATAGTACAAGTGGATCTATGTGGGGTGTATTTTTTTTCTAATGTATATAAGACAAACAACTCTAAATTACTTTTTATTGACCTAATAAAACACGAAGTTTACTTATATTAGGAGTTTCCCATCTCAGGAAGCCCCATCACTTTTTAACTTCATTTCATAACACACATGGTTGAAAATGAGATTTCTTACTTGATAGAGATGTAGCCTTTGTTTGGGAAATTTTTTAGTGTTGGAAGAACTTATATTTCAATACATGAATTGGTAGGGTCACCATTTTCAGCCTCACTAGAACCCGTTGCTTAGTAACTTCTATTGATCCGTAACTATTTGAAAAGTATAGAGTTATGGTTTTTCTTTATTCCAGTAGTAATATTGTTGGCGGTGTCACTGGTGATGGTAACTTTACTAGTCCAATTGGTGGCACTAGTAGTCGTAATCTTATGAGTGGAATTGGTGGTGGGATTGTTGGTGGTGAAGTTCGTGCTAACTTAAGAAGTATTATCGGTAGTAACTTTAATAATGGCATAAGTGATAGTAGCATTGGTTGTATATTGGGTAGTTTTAATAGTGGGATTGGCAGCATGACTAGCATCTTTAGTGGATACATTGGTGGTACCAGAAACGATAATATTAGTAGTGGATTTGCTGGCATTGATGGTACCATTGGTCCTGGTGCTCTTATTAGTGCAATTGGTGGCATTGAAAGGGGTAATCTTTGCAGGAGAATTGGTAGTGGTTTTATTGGTGTTGGTTTTGAAGTTCGTGCTAGCTTAAGCAGTTCCATTTATGGCCAGTTTAATTATGTTATTACAGGTGGTAGCATTGATGTTATATTGGTTAGTCTTAGTAATAGCATTGGTGGTAGCTTAGTGGTCCTATTGGTAGCTTAGTGGTTGTATTATTGGTGTTGGTGTTAAAGTTCGTGCTAGAATAACAGTTCCATTTATGGCCAGTTTAATTATGGTATTACAGGTGGTAGCATTGATGTTATATTGGTTAGTCTTAGTAGTGGCAATTTATGGTAGCATTGCTAGTAGCTTTAGTGGTAGCACTAGTTGTATATTAGGTAATATTATTAGTTGATTTAGCTTCGGAGATGGTGGTTGTGACGCCCTCCAAACCCAGGTAAGAAGTTTGGGGTTCATAACACACATATTATATAAACCTGTATATGAAATATTATATGCAATTACCATTATTTACGCAAGCACAGTCACAATAGGTTAAAGTATAAAAACCAGCCACAACCTTGACTTTTATTACGTCATACCAAATCCCAACTAGTTTAACTTACAACTGAAAATGAAATCATTCTTACAAACTTGCATAACTCAAACTAGCTCGATCCAACTCAACCTGGAATCCTAGATCGCATACTGGACTGGGGGTCCTCATTACCAATAATTTCCATTTTAACTATAGAATAACGTAACTAGATTCACAAGGGTGAGCTAACTAGCTCAGCAAGTTATAATATATAACAATAACTGAGTGTAAACAATGATCAATTGAAATGATTCATAGGAATCAAGTTCCTTGTTAAGCAATTATTAGAATTGGATATTCATTTTTAAGTTTAAAACGAAAGTTAGGCTGCTGATCAGTTGCACACTAACCCGATTAAGGCACACAGCTCTGTTCTCTATACTGGATCCAAGGCACACATTAGCCTAATATGACCACCAATCTGGTCTGACCACGAATATGTTCCATATTTAGAACGCTATCTAATTCTATAACAATTCAACATGATAAATATTATAATTCAATAAAACAAAATCATAATTAACGTTGATAAAACATTTATTTCAGAGCATAAAGCAATTCATAAATATCACCAGAGTATATCAGTGTATGTATGAGGAATAGCTTCCAGCCTGTAGGAGAATCAGGTATTAAATGAATAATGGTTATACAAGGTTTAGTTCACTATACCATAGAATTGCTTTCGCAACCAGATTTTTAAAAACTATCTAAAAAATGTTTTGTTGTAAGGTGATTTCATGTCTATTGCAAGGGATTTTAAAAACATTGCAACTGAATCAACAAAATTTTAAGGTCGTTACCAATACATGTTATTGCAATACATTATATAATCATTATAGTAGATCAAAGATTTGGGCCCAAAAGTTAGGCGGCCTTGTTCAAAACTTGTGAGCGGGCTTGCTGAAATTATTTTCCCGGCTGTTAATTAAATAATATAAAAAAACACAGACTGTCAAACAATCTCCACTGCGGTGAAAGATTAAATCTTTGCTGAAATATTTCTCTCAAACACTGAATATTAATTCTTTGTAAACACTAAAGCTCCAAGAAGATTAAATCTCGGAAAAGATTAAACCTTGAACGGAATGTATTTTTTTCCCCAAATCATCTTTCCTAAAGTTCTTTCAATTCACTAAATTTAATTTAGGAGAAGATTAAACTTGGTCGATTATAGTTAATTATTGTTTAATTTACCTCCTTGCTTTTCTGTTTCTATGTTATTTTGTGTTTGGGATCTTTATTAAATCATGTTTATGTGTCAATCGTGTCTTATTATCAGTTATTATCAGTTCTGAGTTGTATTGGGATTTGTTTGGAATGATAGTGGTATGAAATTTTAAGGTATCACTTGTCGTTGTAAAAGTGGAATTTGTATTTTGGACTTTTTGTTTGCTCTGTCTTCTGATAGTTTGTTAATCTTTATAGAATGAAGTACTACAAAGAAGAAATTCAATACTTTCAGATGTTTTATTATATATTGAATCGTTAAATAAAAAACTTGTGTCCAATCTCCTAGGTCATATAAAGGTGTTTGTATAATTGTTTATTAAGAATCAATTAAGCAAGTGTTATTATAATTCACATCTTATAATTTTTTTTACTGGTTTCATTTTAGAAAAAGATAAAAGAAAATTGTGAGAAGATGACCCGAGCTACGCTAAGTGAGAACAAATGTCTTCAAAGAAGAGATACCACAAGTGTCGATAACAAGAATAGTTCAAGGACGGAGAGGCGCTATGCTATTAATACAAATAACTGAAGAAAATAACATCTATAGTATTGGTGGAGGACAATGATCTGCAACTATGACCTTGCTACCTACTACATGGAAATGTATCAAGTTAGCAAAAGTGGAAAGGTTGCCATCTTTTATAACATGGATTCCCTTGGATAGGTAAAACATTTTGTACTTTTTTTTTCAACTCCATATCATTTGGTGATAAGGAATTAAATTAAATTACAATCTGAGATTCTCAGTACAAAACCCGGTACCTGACTTTCTCTTTGCAGGGTGGTTTCTCCACAAACTTGGATCAAACCGGCTCATCAAAAAAGCATTTTCTCCTCAAGGTAAAACATCAGAGTCTGGAGGAACATCTCGATTTGGTCGCTTTGGATTTTGCTCATAGTTATAAACAAAAATACTGAAACCACGACAAGAGAAACAGGTATATTGTAATTATGGGACATGCATATATGATATTCCTTGTTATGGCCTCCACATCTACATGTCTTCCACTATGATTTAGTTGGATAGTACACACACATATGTTTTTCCCTATGGTTTTACATGGTTTTGTTTCTGCTCGAGTAAGTTGTTTAAATTTATGTTAAATTTTACCGTTTTGTTTGATTATGGTTATTAGATTAAGGTCGTGTCAAATTTTACCCTTTTTGCAAACTTTTTTTAATTATTATTTCACAATCACTAGGTCATATTACCTATTAGGGAGGAGAAAGTTAAGAATGTAGTCTTTTTCATGCATCAATACAAGTCACTAGATCCACATGGGTCGAACCCAAGCATTTTTCAAACGTATTGAAATATTTTTAAAAGATATGTTGTTCTATTTTGTCAGATTTTCTTTGATACACGACATGGGCCAAGGGAACTAAATCGTAGGCTTGTATGTCTTATTCCTAAGGTTAAACAACTGAAACATATGGAAGATCTTCGATCCTATCTATCTTTATAATGTTCTGATGCGCATACTGTCGAAGGTGGTGGTGAATAAGTTCAAACTATGTTTAATCTAGACAGTGTCTAACAAACAGAGTGCTTTTAATGAAGGGAGGCTATTAGTTCATAATACAGTGATTGCATTTGAAGTCACAAGGGAAAAAAGGGCGTGGCTGGGTTAAGAATTGATATTTTATGGCATTAGATAGGTTGGAATGGAGATTTATTGATATAACGATTAAAGTTCTCTTTTACAACTTAAACAACTTTGGTACACTTTATTTTCTTCTTTTTACCATGTTCCAGATTCAAGTATGCGCCAGTAGCACTTAATTTGTTAATTATATGGATAAAAAAGATTTTAACATAAAATTAATTTGTTGAAAAATATGTGTAAGTAAAACTAAATTGAACACAATGTGTCTCTCTAATTAATAACCACTCTTTAATTTTGATCAAATTTCTTCATTGCAAAGTACTACATTATAAAAAATTAGAGCCTCCATGTATTGAGAAATACATGTATACAACACTCTATAATCCACCAGCATACTAGGAAAATTATAATGTTTCTATCATCTCTACTATTTTCTTATTTATTTTAAATTTAGATTAATTTTAATTTCCATATTCTTAACCATGTTTATTAGATTTAAGGTTTAAGAAATCAAATACCATTACTCAGCTATCATATCACACATTTCCATTCTCTTATAGAGGAACTAAAATAAATTGGGGATATTTTGATAAAGTTTTTGGAGAAAACATTACCATTTAGCAATATCATTATATATCATTAAGGGTCAAGCTCTGCTCCAAAAAAGATGATCCATTGGTACATCAAGCATTTTCTTGGTGTTGGTGATATTGATGACAAAGTTGTTCTCAGAGAACGACAAGTTATTAATTTTTGATTATCTTGAAAAGTATTTTTATATATTTCTTGGATTTAACATAGAGTTATTATATGATTTCATGTGCGAAAATTCACAAGCGACAATATCTCATAGTGTTTATAGTACATAAGTTGTATTACACAAAATATGATCATATATTATTGATTCTAGCAAACTACAATAATTATTGAATTCACTTTATATGATTCAAATATATCTGACCCTCCTAACCCTCCTAACAGAGAGTCTTATATATTATTTTTATATATAAACAAAAAGTCATGAGTTGCTTATGCAATGAGAGCCAAAAAAGGTGAAACAAATTGAACATGAGATTTTGTACTCGTTCCATTCAACTTTTATGTGGTCTCAGGCATCACTTGATCTAATATTCGAGGAAAGACTTGATAACTTAATAGTAAGGCACACTCCCCTTGCAACAACAACAAATTAAATGCTTTGTTCTAATATGCAGCTTAAGCAAAACACTGAAAATACTTTTTGTTTGATTATATATTCTTTGTGAGATGCATAGAAAGTAGAAATATGTTAAATCCTTTATTTGTAGATACAATGGAAATATTACAAACCATGACAGTTTATAGATGATTTAAGAATTACAAGTGCAATGATTTTAATTATAGTCAATTTTTATTTCATCATCTAATTGCTTAGAGAATTTTAAGAATCCAATTATTGGGTTTTACATTTTTTGATATTGTGTGACTATATTTTTGGATAAATGTTAATAACATTAGCCATAACCTTGTATCCTACTTGCTTTTGTAAGACCACACAATCACTCATAAACCAGACAAGTTATAACCATTCAAAAAACAATGAAATATTTATAAATATTCTACTATAAACTTATTCTACTATAAACTTACAGGTGTTTTCCGTAGTTGCAAGTGATAGGCTGTCTCACTGGTATGGAGATGGTTCTTAAGGATGTTAGTTACTTGGTACAACTTGGAAGTGGGTTGCTCGAGCTTCTGCATACTTGGAGAACAACATGGCCATGATTCCATCCTCTGAATTACCCATTAGTGATTCCACCAACTATTTCTAAATCATTTTATTTTAAATACTATGCTATCTTATGCCTCTAAAAATTTAATTTGATTAAATGTTTTTATGGTAATATTAATTCTTCTTATCCTCACGTACTTCATCCCATAATACTTGTTTTTTGAACATTATTCATGTAAAATTAATAATTTTACATATCTTTTTAAAATAATTATTTTTTTGAATTAAAGTTTAATATTAATAATTTTATTCAAAGAAGGAAATTCTAGAAGTAATTTTTGTACGTATCCTCTTTATTCATCTTAAAAAATAATGGAATTATATTTTGGTACCTATTTGACAAAATAATGTTCTCTTTGCATTTCATACCCACCTTGTGAAAAGACCCAAAATTTGTTGGAAAACTTGTCCATTGAAAATTTTGAGTTACAAAACAAGTTTATAAATATAAGCATTGTTTTAAATAATAAATTTTCATTAAAATTGAAAATATTAAAAATATTAATTATAATTATGTTAAAGTACATATGGTCAAGTCAAACAACTTATATACTTAGACACTATGAGCTGCATTTCTCATTCAATTTCTTCCCAATTTAGATTTTTCCTAATCAACCATTGAATGAATATGGTATATGTAGTGTTACCCAAAATATATTGTCATTTTACATATTCAAATCAAAGACTAAGAATAAAATAAAAATCAACAATCATGTTATCATTCATTTTAATTCCTATATTTAAATAAACATAGAAATTTGTTAATATTTTTAAAAATTGTATCATTTTTCCCATACCTATAACTTGTTTGTCAAAAATTTGGTATGCTATCTTATACCTCTAGAAATTTAATTTGATTAAATGTTGTCATGTTGATTAAATGTTGTTATGGTAATATTAATTCCTCTTATCCTCACGTACTTCATCCCATAATACTTGTTTTTTGAAAATTGTTCATCTAAAATTAATAATTTTACATATCTTTTTAAAATAATTATTTTTTTGAATTAAAGTTTAATATTAATAATTTTATACAAAGAAGGAAATTCTAGAAGTAATTTTTGTACGTATCCTCTTTATTCATCTTAAAAAAATAATGGAATTATATTTTGGTACCTATTTGACAAAATAATGTTCTCTTTGCATTTCATACCCACCTTGTGAAAAGACCAAAAATTTGTTGGAAAACTTGTCTATTGAAAATTTTGAGTTACAAAACAAGTTTATAAATATAAGCATTGTTTTAAATAATAAATTTTCATTAAAATTGAAAATATTAAAAATATTAGTTATAATTATGTTAAAGTACATATGGTCAAGTCAAACAACTTATATACTTAGACACTATGAGCTGGATTTCTGATTCAATTTCTTCCCAATTTAGATTTTTCTCAATCAACCATTGAATGAATATGGTATATGTAGTGTTACCCACAATGTATTCTCATTTTACATATTCAAATCAAAGACTAAGAATAAAATAAAAATCAACAATCATGTTATCATTCATTTTAATTCCTATGTTTAAATAAACATAGAAATTTGTTAATATTTTTAAAAATTGTATCATTTTTCCCATACCTATAACTTGTTTGTCAAAAATTTGATTAAATGTTGTCATGTTGATTAAATGTTGTTATGGTAATATTAATTCCTCTTATCCTCACGTACTTCATCTCATAATACTTGTTTTTTAAACATTGTTAATGTACAATTAATAATTTTACATATCTTTTTAAAATAATTATTTTTTTGAATTAAAGTTTAATATTAATAATTTTATTCAAAGAAGGAAATTCTAGAAGTAATTTTTGTACGTATCCTCTTTATTCATCTTAAAAAAATAATGGAATTATATTTTGGTACCTATTTGACAAAATAATTTTCTCTTTGCATTTCATACCCTGTGAAAAGACCCAAAATTTGTTGGAAAACTTGTCTATTGAAAATTTTGAGTTACAAAACAAGTTTATAAATATAAGCATTGTTTTAAATAATAAATTTTCATTAAAATTGAAAATATTAAAAATATTAGTTATAATTATGTTAAAGTACATATGGTCAAGTCAAACAACTTATATACTTAGACACTATGAGCTGCATTTCTCATTCAATTTCTTCCCAATTTAGATTTTTCTCAATCAACCATTGAATGAATATGGTATATGTAGTGTTACCCACAATATATTCTCATTTTACATATTCAAATCAAAGACTAAGAATAAAATAAAAATTAACAATCATGTTATCATTCATTTTAATTCCTATGTTTAAATAAACATAGAAATTTGTTAATATTTTTAAAAATTGTATCATTTTTCCCATACCTATAACTTGTTTGTCAAAAATTTGGTATGTTATCTTATACCTCTAGAAATTTAATTTGATTAAATGTTGTCATGGTAATATTAATTTTTACATGACCAATAATATATGAATTATTGTGAGAGGTTTTTAAGACTTGAATGTATGATAGTAGTACTTTATTATTCTTAGTTAGGGTTGTAGTAGTACATATATTATTGTTAGTTGAGGTCAGTAGCGAATTTATATATAATTTCACTAAATAAAATTTAATTATGATTTGAGAAAATATAATTTTTAGTTAAGTTTTTTATACAATGGTTACCACTTAATTTATATAATCTAGTTTTATTTACAATACAAAATAAATTAGAGTAATGCTTGTTTACTTATGGTTATAAATCAACACCCAATTAGTTTGTATAATACATAGCGCAGACTTTGTTAAATTATATTTTTATAAAAAGAAAAAATTGAATTTGTAATAAGAAATTGATACTAAGATAAAAAACAATCTAAACTAAATTGGGCCCATTAAAACCCATGATATACAATTGGGCCTGCAAAATATATGATATTAAAAAGGTAGGTAAAACCCTAATATCAGCATAAGCCCGCCGCCTTACAAACAAAATGAATTTGTACTTGACCATGAAATAGGCCATGAAATAGTGTTTTGGAGTTATTTGTTTTTTCTATGAAAGAGTGTTTTGGTTAAACACATCTCCAAATGAATTGGTGGACGACTAATCAAATGAATTGGTGGAGGACTAAGTGGATAAGGTTTACAGGTTATCATGAATTGATGTTGTTTAACAAAGTAATGTAATAATTTTCTATTTCCGTGTTTCTTCATTTTCTTTTCATTTGTGTTATTTGCATAAACTTTTTGCAGAAATCAAACACTAAAATAAGTATCCTATTTTCCTTGTATATATGTATGTAGATTTACATGGAATGTCACTTGTATTTATTTTTACATGACCTCTATGTCAAGAATTATCCTTTCAAGATTATATGTCAAGGTTAGAAAAAAAGTCACTTACATTTGTATTAATTTTTTTTGTTCCTAATATATAATCAAATACATGATATATGAAAAAAATGAAAATTTATAGATAAAAAGCCCATGAATTATTTATATTTTATGTTCATATTTGTTGAATTATACTACTAAATTTATTTTATGTTTATGTATGACCTTACTTTAGAGACATTTTCACAGGAATTATATTTTTCTTGCTACTTGCAACAAGTTCCAAAAATAATGAAGAAAATGCTCCAAGTGCCTTTCCTTTCTCTTCATCAATGTACGGTGTAAGGTTTCTTTGTTATTCTTTAAATTTTACCATGCCAATATATATTATTAATATAAATGTAGATAGTACAAGTGGAACTATGTGGGGTGTGTTTTTTTTCTAATGTATATGAGACAAACAACTCTAAATTACTCTTTGTTGACCTAATAAAACACAAAGTTCACTTATATTTGGAGTTTCCCATCTCAAGAAGCCCCATCACTTTTTAACTTCATTTCACAACACACATGGTTGAAAATGAGATTTCTTACTTGATAGAGATATAGGCTTTGTTTGGGAAATTTTTTAGTGTTGGAAGAACTTATATTTTCAATACATGAATAGGTAAGGTCACCATTTTCAGCCGCACTACAACCCAGTTTCTTAGTAACTTCTATAGATCTGTAACTATTTGAAAAGTATAGAGTTATGATTATTCTTTAATCCAGTAGTAATATTGTTGGCGGTGTCACTAGTGGTGGTAATTTTACTAGTCCAATTGGTGGCACTAAGTAGTCATAATCTTATGAGTGGAATTGGTGGTGGGATTGTTGGTGGTAATGTTCGTGCTAACTTAAGGAGTATCATTGGTGGTAAATTTAATAATGGCATAAGTGGTAGTATCATTGGTGGTATATTGGGTAGTTTTAATAATGGGATTGGTTGGAGCATGACTAGCATCTTTAGTGGTTACATTGGTGGTACCAGAAACGATAATATTAGTAGTGGATTTGCTGTCATTAATGGTGCCATTGGTCTTGGTGCTCTTATTAGTGCAATTGGTGGCATTGAAAGCGGTAATCTTTGCAGGAGAATTGGTGGTGGTATTATTGGTGTTGGTGTTGAAGTTCGTGCTAGCTTAAGCAGTTCCATTTATGGTAAGTTTAATTATAGTATTACAGGTGGTAGCATTGATGTTATATTGGTTAGTCTTAGTAGTGGCATTGGTGCTGGCATTGGTGGTAGCTTATTGGTCGTATTGGTAGCTTATTTGTGGTATTATTGGTGTCGGTGTTGAAGTTCGTGCTAACTTAAGCAGTTCCATTTATGGCCACTTTAATTATTGTATTACAGGTGGTAGCATTCATGTTATATTGGTTAGTCTTAGTAGTGGCATTGGTGTTGTCATTGGTGGTAGATTAGTTGTCGTATTGGTGGTGGAATGGCTAGTTGTCATAGTGGTAGCATTGGTGGTATATTGGTTAGTCTTAGTATTGGCAATTTATGGTAGCATTGTTGGTAGCTTTAGTGGTAGCACTGGTTGTGTATTAGGTTATATTAGTAGTTGATTTAGCTTTAGAGATGATGGTTGTGACGCCCTCCAAACCCGGGTCAGAAGTTTGGGGTTCACAACACACATATTATATAAACTTGTATATGAAATATTATATGCAATTATCCTTATTTATGCAACCACGGATCCCAACAGGTGAAAGTATGAAAACCAACCACAACCTTGACTTTTATTACGTCATATCAAATCCCAACTAGTTAAACTTACAACTGAAAATGAAATCATTCTTACAAACTTGCATAACTCAAACTAGCTCGATCTAACTCAACCGGGAATCCTAGATCGTATACTGGACTGGGGATCCTCGTTATCAACAATTTCCATTTTGACTATAGAATGACCTAAACAGATTCACAAGGGTGAGCTAACTAGCTCAGCAAGTTATAATAAAAATAACTAGGTGTAAACAATGATCAGTTGAAATGATTCATAGGAATCAAGTTCCTTGTTAAGCAATTATTAGAATTGGATATTCATTTTTATGTTTAAAACCAAGGTTAGGCTGCTGATCAGTGACACACTAACCCCGATCAAGGCACACAACTCTGCTCTCTATACTGGATCCAAGGCACACATTGGCCTAATATGACTACCAATCTGGTCTGACCACTAAACTGTTCCATATTTAGAAATCTATCCAATTCTATAACAATTCAACATGATAAATATTGTAATTCAATAAAACAGAATCATAATTAACAATGATAAAACTTTTATTTCAGAGCATAAAGCAATTCATAAATATCACCAGAGTATATCAGGGTATGTATGAGGAATAGCTTCCAGCCTGTAGGAGAATCAGGTATTAGATGAATAATGGTTATACAAGGTTTAGTTCACTATACCATATAATTGATTTCGCAAACAGATTTTTAAAAACTATCTAAACAACGGTGTTGTTGAAAGGTGATTTCATGTCTATTGCAAGAGATTTTAAAAACATTGCAACTGAATCAACAAAATTTCGAGGTCGTTACAAATATATGTTATTGCAATACATTATATAATCGTTAAAGTGTATCACAGATTTGGGCCCAAAAGTTAGGCGGTCTTGTTCAAAACTTGTGCTCGGGCTTGCTGAAATTATTTTCCCGCCTGTCTATTAAATAAACAAAAAAAACACAGACTGTCAAACAATTTCCACTGTGGCGAAAGATTAAATCTTTGCTGAAATATTTCTCTCAAACACTGAATATTAAATCTTTGTAAAGACTCAAGCTCCAAGAAGATTAAATCTCGGAAAAGATTAAACCTTGAACGAAATGTATTTTTTCCCTAAATCATCTTTCCTAAAGTTCTTTCAATTCACTAAATTTAATTTAGGAGAAGATTAAATTTGGTCGATTATTGTTAGTTATTATTTAATTTACCTCCTTGCTTTTTGTGTTTGGGATCCTTTATCAATGTTATAATATGTGTTAATTAGGGTTTATTTATTAAATCATGTTTATTTGTCAATCGTGTCTTATTATCAGTTTTGAGTTGCATTGGGATTTGTTTGGAATGATAGTGGTATGAAATTGTGAGGAATCACTTGTCGTTGTAAAAGTAGAATTTATATTTTGGACTTTTTGTTTGCTCTGTGTTCTGATAGTTTGTTAATCTTTATAGAATGAAGTACTACAAAGAAGAAATTCAATACTTTCAAATATTTTATTATATATTGACTCGTTAAATAAAAAACTTGTGTCCAATCGCCTAGGTCATATAAAGGTGTTTGTATACTTGTTTATTAATAATCAATTAAGCAAGTGTTATTATAATTCACATCTTATGATTTTTTTTACTGGTTTCATTTTAGAAAAAGATAAAAGAAAATTGTGAGAAGATGACCCGAGCTACGGGAAGTGAGAACAAATATGTTGAAAGAAGAGATACCACAAGTGTTGATAACAAGAATAGTTCAAGGACGGAGAGGCGATATGTTATTAATACAAATAATGAAGAAAATGACATCTATAGTATTGGTGGAGTACATTGCTCTGCAACTATGACCTTGCTACCTACTACAGGGAAATATATCAAGTTAGCAAAAGTGGAAAGGTTGCCATCTTTTATAACATGGATTCCCTTGGATAGGTAAAACATTTTGTGCTCTCTTTTGAGCAACTCCTTATCATTTGGTGATAAGGAATTAAATTAAATTACAATATGAGATTCTCAGATTGTTATTTATAAATCTCGGTACCTGACTTTCTCTTTGCAGGGTGGTTTCTTCATAAACTTGGATCAAATCCACTCATCAAAAATGCATATTCTGTTCAAGGTAAAACATCAGAGTCTCAAGGAACATCTCGATTTGCTCTCTTTGGCTTTGGCTCATAGTTATAAACAAAAATACCGAAACCACGACAAGACAAACATGTATATTGTAATTATGGGACATGCATATCTGATATTCCTTGTTATGGCCTGCACATCTACATGTCTTCCACTATGATTTGGTTGGTTGGGTTAAGAATTGATATTTTATGGCATTAGATAGGTTGGAATGGAGATTTTTTGATATAACGATTAAAGTTCTCTTTTACAACTTAAACAACATTGGTACACTTTATTCTCTCCTATTTACCATGTACCAGATTTAAGGATCAGCCACTAGCACTTAATTTGTTAATTATACGCATAAAAAGGATTTTAACATAGAATTGATTTGTTGAAAAATATGTGTAAGTAAAACTAAATTGAACACAATGTGTCTCTCTAATTAATAACCACTCTTTAATTTTGATCAAATTTCTTCATTGCAAAGTACTACATTATAAAAAATTAGAGCCTCCATGTATTGAGAAATACATGTATACAACACTCTATAATCCACCAGCATACGAGGAAAATTGTAATGTTTCTATCATCTCTACTATTTTCTTATTTATTTTAAATTTAGATTAATTTTAATTTCCATATTGTTAACCATGTTTATTAGATTTAAGGTTTAAAAAATCAAATACCCTTACTCAACTATCATAACACACATTATCATTCTCTTATAGAGGAACTTAAATAAATTGGGGATATTTTGATAAAGTTTTTGGAGAAAACCTTACCATTTAGCGATATCTTTATATATCATTAAGCGTCAAGGTCTCACAGAACAGAAAGTTATTAATTTTTGATTATCTTTGATAGTGTTTTTATATATTTCTACGATTTAACATAGCGTTATTATATGATTTTATGTGCAAAAATTCAAAATCGATAATATCTGATAGTGTCTATAATACATAAGTTGTATTACACAAAATGTGATCATATATTCTTGATTCTAGCAAACTAAAATAATTATTGAATTCACTTTATATGTTGAAATATATCTAACCCTCCTAACCGTCACAGAGTCTTATATATTATTTTTATATATAAACAAGAAGTCATGAGTTGCTTATGCAATGAGAGCGAAAAAAGGTGAAACAAATTGAACACAAGATTTTGTACTCGTTCCATTCAACTTTAATATGGTCTCAGAGCATCACTTGATCTAATTATGGAGGAAAGACTTGATAAGGTAATAGCAAGGCACACTCCCCTTGGAACAATAACAAGTTAAATGCTATGTTCTTATATGCAGCTTAAGCAAAATACTGAAAATAGTTTTTGTTTGATTATGTATTCTTTATGAGATGCATAGAAAGTAGAAACATGTTGAATCCTTTATTTGTAGATACAATGTAAATATTACAAACCATGGCAGTTTATAGATGATTTAAGAATTACAAGTGCAATGATTTTAATTGTAGTCCATTTTTATTTCATCATCTAATTGCTTACATAATTTTAAGAATCGGATTATTCGTTCTCATCTCTGTTTTACATTTTTGGATATTGTGTGACTATATGTTCATATCACAGGTTTGTTGTGGAGGCCTGGGGGCTGAAAAACTGCACTGGGAAAGATGAACGGTTAAGTCATATTAGTCATATTGTTACTGCAACTGGATCTTATGGCTTGGACTTAATAAAGTAGCATGAAAGGATTAGAGGATAGATCATGTGAGAAATCTAAATGAGGTATATTGTCATTTCTTATATTTAATGTTATAGATTTTGTTGCATCTACATATTGACCAGAGACAAGATTAATAGTAAAATATGTTAGTTCCTCAATTGTCTTTAAGAAGCTTTAAGAAGCTTTAACAAAACTATGTCAAATTCATAATATCAGCCATAACCTTGTATCCTACTTCCTTTTGTAAGACCACACAATCACTCATATACCAGACAAGTTATAAATATTTTCTCTATTAACCTCTTACTAACCATTTCGAAAAACAATGAAATATTTATAAATATTCTACTATAAACTTACAGGTATTCTCTGTAGTTGCAAGTGATAGGCTATCTTACTGGTATAGAGATGATTCTTAAGGATGTTAGTTACTTGGTACAACTTGAAAGTGGGGCTGCTGTAGCTTCTGCATACTTGGATAACAACATGCGGATGATTCCATCCTCTGAATTACCCATTAGTGATTGCACCAACTATTTCTAAATCATATTATGCTAAATACTATGCTATCTTATACTTCTAAAAATTTAATTTGATTAAATGTTGTTATGGTAATATTAATTTGTACAGGACAATTAATTTCCTAATTATTGTGAGAGTTTTTTAGAGTTGAATCTATTATAATAGTACTTCTATTATTGTTAGTTAGGGTTGTAGTAGTACATATATTATTCTTAGTTGAGGGCAGTAGGCAATTTATATATAATTTCACTAAATAAAATTTAAAACTCTTGAGAAAATATCATTTTCAAGTTAAGTTTTTTATACAATGCTTACCACTTAATTTATAGAAACTCATTTTATTTACAATATAAAATAAATTATAGTAATGCTTGTTTACCTATGCTTGTAAATCAATACCCAATTAGTTTATATAATACATGGAGTAGACTTTGTTAAATTATATTTTTATAAAAAGAAAAAAATTGAAATTTGTAATAAAAAAATTGATACTAAGATAAAAAAACAATTTAAACTATATTGGGCCAATTGAAACAATTATATACAATTTTGCCTGCAAAATAGAGTATATAAAAACGCAGGTAAAACCCTAATATAGGTACAAGGGGGCCATGAAATAATGTTTTGGAGTTATTTGTATTCTCTATGAAAAAGTGTTTTGGTGTTGCAAGGTAAAACACATCTTTAAATGAATTGGTGGAGGACTAATCTAATGAACTGGTGGGGGACTAAGCGAGTAAGGTTTAGAGGTTATGATGAATTGATGTTGGTTAACAAGATTAAAGTAATAATTTATATTTCCCCCTTTCTTCATTTTCCTTTAATATGTGTTTTTTGCAAAAACTTTTGGTAAAAATTAAACACTCTAATAATATCCCATTTTCCTTTTATATATGTAAGTAAATTTATTATCCTTTCAATATTATATGTCAAAGTTAGAAAAAAAATCAGTTACATTTGTATTAATATTTTTGTTCCTCATAAATAATCAAATACATGATATATTAAAAAATGAAAATTTAAAGAAAAGAAGCCCACACATTATTTATAGTTTATGTTCATATTTGTTGAATTATACTAATCAATTTATTTTATGTCTATGCATGACCTTACTTTAGAGACATTTTCACACGAATTATATTTTTCTTGCTACTTGCAACAAGTTCCCAAAATAATGAACAAAATGCTCCAAGTGCCTTCCCTTTCTCTTCATCAATATATGGTGTAAGGTTTCTTTGTTATTCTTTAACATTTACCATGC
Organism: Apium graveolens; assembly: GCF_009905375.1. Classification (NCBI taxonomy): domain Eukaryota; kingdom Viridiplantae; phylum Streptophyta; class Magnoliopsida; order Apiales; family Apiaceae; genus Apium; species Apium graveolens. The sequence continues at coordinate 33,160 of NW_027418175.1, forward strand.
CAATATATATTATTAATATAAATGCAGATAGTACAAGTGGATCTATGTGGGGTGTGTTTTTTTTTTCTATTGTATATATGACAAAAAACTCTAAATTACTCTTTGTTGACATAATAAAACAGGAAGTTTACTTATATTCGGAGTTTCCCATCTCACGAAGCCCCATCACTTTTTAACTTCATTTCACAACACACATGGTTGAAAATGAGATTTCTTACTTGATAGAGATGTAGGCGTTGTTTGGGAACTTTTTTAGTGTTGGAAGAACTTATATTTTCAATACATGAATAGGTAGGGTCACCATTTTCAGCCTCACTGGAACCCGTTGCTTAGTAACTTCTATAGATCCGTAACTAATTGAAAACTATAGAATTATAGTTTTTCTTTAATTCAGTAGTAATATTATTGGCGGTGTCACTGGTAATGGTAATTTTACTAGTCCAATTAGGTGGCACTAGAAGTCGTAATCTTAGGAGTGGAATTGTTGGTGGGATTGTTGGTGGTGAAGTTCATGCTAACTTGAGGAGTATCATGGTGGTAACTTTAATAATTGAATAAGTGGTAGTAGCATTGGTGATATATTGGGTAGTTTTAAAAGTGGGATTGGTGGCAGCATGACTAGCATCTTTAGTGGTTACATTGGTGGTACCAGAAACGATAATATTAGTAGTGGATTTGTTGGCATTGATGGTGTTATTGCTCCTGGTGCTCTTATTAGTGCAATTGGTGGCATTGAAAGCGGTAATCTTTGCAGGAGAATTGGTGGTGGTATTATTGCTGTTGGTGTTCAAGTTCGTGCTAGCTTAAGCAGTTCCATTTATGGCCAATTTAATTATGGTATTACAGGTGGTAGCTTTGATGTTATATTGGTTAGTCTTATTAGTGGCATTGGTGGTGGCATTGGTGGTGGCATTGGTGGTAGCTTAGTTGTCGTATTGGTAGCTTAGTGGTGGTATTATTAGTGTTGGTGTTCAAGTTCGTGCTAGCTTAAGTAGTTCCATTTATGGCCAGTTTAATTATGATATTACAGGTGGTAGCATTGATGTTATATTGGTTAGTCTTAGTAGTGGCAATTTATGGTAGCATTGTTGGTAATTTTAGTGGTAGTACTGGTTGTATATTAGGTAATATTAGTAGTTGATTTAGCTTCAGAGAGGGTGGTTGTGACGCCCTCCAAACCCGAATCAGAAATTTGGGGTTCATAACACACATATTATATAAACCTGTATATGAAATATTATATGCAATTACCCTTATTTACGCAACCACGGATCACAATAGGTTAAAGTATGAGAAACCAACCACAACCTTGACTTTTATTACGTCATACCAAATCCCAACTAGTTTAACTTACAAATGAAAATGAAATTATTCTTACAAACTTGCATAACTCAAACTAGCTCGATCCAACTCAACCGGGAATCCTAGATCGCATACTGGACTGGGGATCCTCGTTACCAATAATTTCTATTTTAACTGTAGAATGACTTAAACAGATTCACAAGGGTTAGCTAACTAGCTCAGGAAGTTATAATAATAATAACCGGGTATTAACAATGATCAATTGAAATGATTCATAGGAATCTAGTTCCTTGTTAAGCAATTATTAGAATTGGATATTCATTTTTAAGTTTAAAACCAAGGTTAGGCTGGTCTGACCACGAATCTGTGCCATATTGGCCTAATATGACCTCCAATCTGGTCTGACCACGAATCTGTGCCATATTTAGAAACCTATCAAATTCTATAATAATTCAACATGATAAATATTGTAATTCAATAAAACAGAATCATAATTAAAATTGATAAAACATTTATTTCGGGGCATAAACTAATTCATAAATATCACTAGAGTATATCAGGGTATGTATGAGGAATAACTTCCAGCCTGTAGGAGAATCAGGTATTAGATGAATAATGGTTATACAAGGTTTAGTTCACTATACCATAGAATTGCTTTCGCAACCATATTTTTAAAACCATCCAAAAAACGTTGCTGGTGAAAGGTGATTTCATGTTTATTGCAAGGGATTTTAAAAATATTGCAACTGAATCAACAAAATTTCGAGGTCGTTACAAATACATGTTATTGCAATACATTATATAATCGTTACAGTAGATCAGAGATTTGGGCCGAAAAGCTAGGCGGTCTTGTTCAAAACTTGTGAGCGGGCTTGCTGAAATTGTTTTCCCGACTGTCTATTAAATAAACAAAAAAAACACAGACTGTCAAACAATCTCCACTGAATATTAAATCTTTGTAAAGACTAAAGCTCCAAGAAGATTAAATCTCGGAAAAGATTAAACCTTGAACGGAATGTATTTTTTTCCCAAATCATCTTTCCTAAAGTTCTTTCAATTCACTAAATTTAATTTAGGAGAAGATTAAATTTGGTTGATTATTGTTAATTATTGTGTAATTTACCTCCTTGCTTTCATGTTTCTATGTTATTTTGTGTTTGGGATCTTTTATGGATGTTACACTATTTGTTAATTAGGGGTTTTTTTATTAAATTATATTTATGTGTCAATCGTGTCTTATTATCAGTTCTGAGTTATAATGGGATTTGTTTGGCATGACAGTTGTATGAAATTGTAAGGTATCACTTGTCGTTGTAAAAGTAGAATTTGTTTTTTAGACTTTTTGTTTGTTCCATGTTCTAATAGTTTGTTAATCTTTATAGAATGAAGTACTACAAAGAAGAAATTTCAGATGTTTTATTATATATTGACTCGTTAAATAAAAAACTTGTGTTCAATCGCCTAGGTCATATAAAGGTATTTGTATAATTGTTTATTAAGAATCAATTAAGTAAGTGTTATTATAATTCACATCTTAAATTTTTTTTTACTGTTTTCATTTTAGAAAAAGATAAAAGAAAATTGTGAGAAGATGACCCGAGCTATGGGAAGTGAGAACAAATGTCTTGAAAGAAGAGATACAATAAGTGTCGATAACCAGAATAGTTCAAGGACGGAGAGGCGATATGTTATTAATACAAATAATGAAGAAAATGACATCTATAGTATTGGTGGAGGACATTGATCTGCAACTATGACCTTGCTACCTACTACAGGGAAAGGTTGCCATGTTTTATAACATGGATTCCCTTGGATAGGTAAAATATTTTGTGCTCTTTTTTATGAACTCCTTATCATTTGGTGATAAGGAATTAATTTAAATTTCAATCTGAGATTCTCAAATTGTTATTTACAAATCTCGGTACCTGACTTTCTCTTTGCAGGGTAGTTTCTCCACAAACATGGATCAAATCGACTCATCAAAAAAGCATCTTCTGCTCAAAGTCAAATATCAGAGTCTGGTGGAACATTTCGATTTGGTCGCTTTGGCTTTGGCTCATAGTTATAAACAAAAATATCGAAACCATGACAAGATAAACAGGTATATTGTAATTATGGGACATGTATATCTAATATTCCTTGTTATGGCCTCCATATCTATATGTCTTCCACTATGATTTAGTTGGATAGTACACACACATATGTTTTTTCCTATGGCTTTACATGGTTTTGTTTCTGCTCGGGTAAGTTGTTTAAATTTCTGTCAAATTTTACCGTTTTGTTTGATATATGGTTATTTGATTAAGGTCGTGTCAAATTTTACCCTTTTTGCAAACTTTTTTTAATTATTATTTCACAATCAGTAGGTCATAGTACCTATTAGGGAGGAGGAAGTTAATAATGTAGTCTTGTTCATACATCAATACAACTCACTAGATCCACATGGGTCGAACCCGGCATTTTTCATACGTATTGAAATATTTTTAAAAGATATGTTGTTCTATTTTGTCAGATATTCTTTGATACACGACATGGGCCAACGGAACTAAATCGTAGGCTTGTATGTGTTATTCCTAAGGTTAAACAACTGAAACATATGGAAGATCTTCGACCTATCTATTTTTATAATGTTGTGATGCGCATACTGTCGAAGGTGGTGGTGAATAAGTTTAAACTATGTATAATCTAGACAGTGTCTAACAAACAGAGTGTTTTTAATGAAGGGAGGCTATTAGCTCATAATACAATGATTGCTTTGAAGTCACAAGGGAAAAAAGGGCCTGGCTAGGTTAAGAATTGATATTTTAAGGCATAAGATAGGTTGGAATGGATATTTATTAAAGTTCTCTTTTATAACTTAAAAAACTTTGGTACACTTTATTTTCTCCTTTTTACCATGTACTAGATTCAAGTATCCGCCACTAGAATTCAATTTGTTAATTATATGGATAAAAAGGATTTTAACATAGAATTGATTTGGTGAGAAATAGGTGTAAGTAAAACTAAATTGAACACAATGTGTCTCTCTAATTAATAACCACTCTTTAATTTTGATCAAATTTCTCCATTGCAAAGTACTACATTATAAAAAATTAGAGCCTCCATGTATTGAGACATACATGTATACAACACTCTATCATCCACTAAAATACCACGAAAATTGTAATGTTTCTATCATCTCTACTATTTTCTTATTTATTTTAAATTTAAATTAATTTTAATTTCCATATTGTTAACCATATTTATTAGATTTAAGGTTTAAGAAATCAAATACCATTACTCAGCTATCATATCACACATTACCATTCTCTTAAAGAGGAACTTAAATAAATTGTGGATATTTTGATAAAATTTTTGGAGAAAACCTTACCATGTAGCCATATCATTATATATCATTAAGTGTCAAGGTCTGCTCCAAAGAATGATGATTCATTGGTACATCAAGCATTTTTTTGGTGTTGGTGATATTGATTACAAAGTTGTTCTCAAAGAACGGAAAGTTATTAATTTTTGATTATCTTGGAAAGTGTTTTTATATATTTCTATGATTTAACATAGCGTTATTATATAATTTTATGTGCAAAAGTTCATAAGCCACAATATCTCATAGTGGCTATAATACATAAGTTGTATTACACAAAATGTGATCATATATTCTTGATTCTAGCAAACTACAATAATTATTGAATTCACTTTATATGTTGAAATATATCTGACCCTCCTAACCCTCCTAACACAGAGTCTTATATATTATTTTTATATATAAACAAGAAGTCATGAGTTGCTTATGTAATGAGAGCCAAATAGGTGAAACAAATTGAACACGAGATTTTGTACTTGTTCCATTCAACTTTTATCTGGTCTCAGGCATCACTTGATCTAATATTCGAGGAAAGACTTGATAACGTAATAGTATGGCACACTCCCCTTGCAACAACAACAAGTTAAATGCTTTATTCTTATATGCAGCTTAAGCAAAACACTCAAAATATTTTTTGTTTGATTATGTATTCTTTGTGAGATGCATAGAAAGTGGAAATATGTTAAAACAATTATTTGTAGATACAATGTAAATATTACAAACCAGTTGAGTTTATAGATGATTTAAGAATTACAAGTGCAATGATTTTAATTGTAGTCGATTTTTATTTCATCATCTAATTGCTTACAGAATTTTAAGAATCAAATTATTCTGTGCTCATCTCTATTTTACATTTTTGGATATTGTGTGACTATATGTTCATATCATAGGTTTGTTGTAGAGGCCTCGGGGCTGAAAAACTGCACTAAGAAAGATGAACGGTTTAGTCATATTAGTCATATTCTTACTGCGGTTATGGTACCTGCTTACATTGATAGTTGAGAAGTTATTAGAAGGGCATAGAATGATACAACTGGATCTTATGGCTTGGACTTAATAAAGTAGCATGAAAGGATTCGAGGATAGATCATGTGAGAAATCTAAATGAGGTATATTGTCATTTCATATATTCAATGTTATAGATTTTGTTGCATCTACATATTGACCAGAGACAAGATTAATAGTAAAATATGTTAGTTCCTCAATTCTCTTTGAGAAGCTTTAACAAAACTATGTCAAATCCATAATATGAGCCATAACCTTGTACCCTACTTCCTTTTGCTAAGACTACACAATCACTCATAAACGAGACAAGTTATAAATATTTTCTCACTATTTACCTCTTACTAACCATTTCGAAAAACAATGAAATATTTATAAATATTCTACTATAAACTTAGGGGTATTTTTTGTAGTTGCAAGTGATAGGCTGTCTTACTAGTATGGAGATGATTCTTAAGAATGTTGGTTACTTGGTACAACTTGGAAGTGGGGTTGTTGCTCCTTCTGCATACTTGGAGAACAACATGCCAATAATTCCATCCTCTGAATTCCCCATTAGTGATCGGAGCAACTATTATTTCTAAATCATTTTATGCTAAATACTATGTAAAAAACATGCTTTATGTGAGGTGGTCTATAATAGACTTACTATATCTTAAACACTGCTTCTTGCATTGATTTGCATGTTTCTTTGTTGACTTATTTTTATGTAAATTCTATCAAATTTAAATGAGTATTTAAAGTGTTGTTAGGACTTGGTTTTAGTGGAACAAGTCTTGAATTTTGGTCTGACTAATTCTATTGAAAATATGAATTGTTAGTTTCTTGATGGATTATCTAGGTACAAGAATATAAATCGAATTAGAAGTTATTTTGCTTCCTTAAATAGTAATAATAACTCTTGACTTACAAAGTGGGAAATATTATAGGTTCTATTAGCAAAAAAAATAATTTTTTTTGTAGAATACAAAGCCTATGAGCCACAGTGGGAACATAATAATTATAATTTAATTGACTAATTTATTTCAACTAAAACAGATAAATGTTCATTTCAACTTAAAAGATAAATATTTAATAATTTAAATAAAGATAAATTAAATAGTGTTAAGGGTGGCTTAATTAATTTACATATTTAGAATTTGGATCAAATCAATTTTTCTAAAAAACTAATGAATTTGGATTTTATACAAAATTTTGAGGCCCAAGAATGGCGCAAATTACAGCCCGTCCGAATTAGATATATGTAAAAAACTTAATTTTATAACTTTTCATTTCTTCGAAAAATAATGTACATTTGTTAAATTTTCATTTAATATATTAAAGATGTGTAGAATTGTTTCCCATTTAGAATTTATCCCAAAATATTTTAGTGTACAAAATTGGATGAAAAATAAAACTATCAAATTTTTTTTTTCGATATTTTTAAAATTCCAAATTTGTATAAATCCAAGTTTTTTCTCTTTAGGAGAGAAGCAAAGTTTGATAATAAAATAGATGTTCAAGGAGCTTCGGGCCTTTTTAAATATGACTTTCTTAAGATCGAATCAGACGAGTTTTTCAAATTTTTTATGGTTTATATTTAACACTAAATATAATGTATTTTTATATATCATTTATCAATATTAAGTACCTTATTTACATATATTGATTCAATAATAATTAGTCGATTTAGTTGTTATATAATTGGACTTTAAATTGGATACCGGATAATTGTTTATTATTTTTATCGAATTGTTTAAATTTATATTTTTTGTAAAATAATAGGTGTTGTTGGGAGGCGATAAAGATAAAATAATTTTTTTTCATATTCTGTATATAAATTATTTTCTTATTCATTTATTAATGTTGTGTATTTTTTTAGAAAAGACATATCAATATTCATTAATCTTGACATTTACATATTTTATATAAGTTACTTTATAATTTAAGATTAACCATATTTACATATTTTATCTTGACATAAATATGTTTATGATGATTATTTAAGTTTTATTTTTTACAATATTGTATTTTTCTTGTAAATTTGAGTAAGTAGATTTGAGAATAATGTGTTTGTTTTTATCATAACAATTTATGAGTTCATGTTCTTTATTTTATCCTTAAAATGACGTCTCAATAATGTGTTTAACATATTTTATTAGCAAGAAAATCATAAAAAAAATTTACACTATTGATATCATTTTAATTTAAATAAATATTGACTTTACTATGAATAATTCATATAAATTTCCAAAAGTTGATTGTTCAACAGTGTTAGTTTAACAAGATAATATCATTCCATAAAATAAAATATACATGTTTAAATTATTTAATCTCCATTAGTTTATTATGCAATTTTTTGTGAGCATAGTTTGTACTCTTGTAATGTATCATCCCAATTGTTCTTCTGGTCAAAACTTGCTTCAATTCTTCTTCTTGCTGATCAAGGCTTGCTTCTTCTTAGCGTTTGGCTTTCTGAATGAGCAGCAAAGTGTCTGACTTCATCACAATTATAGCACTTGATCTTTGACTTGTAATTTTCCCATACCTTGACTCCTTGCCATAATTCTTTCTTTAATTCCTCTTATCAAAATAAAGTTGGAGGAAGTAGAGCCTTTTTTTTCAAAAACATTTTTTTTGAAGTCTATATAGCCCATATTTCTAAACTTTTTAACTAAAAGAGCATCAATTTGTAGGATATCTTCATCATTACCATGATCAATTTTGTAATAACCATGATTTTTGTAATTATATATATATACATTTTTCGCATTTTTAATTATTTGGTTATACAAGAAAAATAATATTTTATTATATAGATTTGTTATTACATCTAAAGACGCATATTTTTATATTAAAAATAAACATTTCTAGTTATCTAAAATATTTAAGTAAGGTTAAAAAAATTGTTTTAATTTATATGTGCATAATTTTAATTTAATATATATTTATTTTATCACTAGAATTTAATAATAGGTGTAGTTATGTTGTGTATATTTATTAGTAGGTGTTATGTGTATTTGAAAAACTCAGTCAACCAACTTGTGTATAAATAGGCTATTAGCATATCATTTTATCTCTGTATAACATCTTCTCTTTTCAGGTATGTTGTATTTCATATATTTTTATTTATGTATTTTACATGTTTATTGCATACTTCTATATATATATATATAATTAAATTACATTTTTGTGAACTTATGTATCACTATTCTAATTCACTTGTTATTAGTTTTTTTTATTATTTAGTTACATGGTTATTTGTATAACATTATAGTTTACTTAATTTAATCATTTACTTTGATGTTGATTATTAAATGTTTTAATTAATAATAACCATTTTTTTTCTAAATATTTAATGCATGAATTTATGTTTATAATTATGTGTTTTGTGCATGCATAATAATTCATATGTTATATGTTAAATATATGTTTGATTTAGATATGCATTTAGATTAGTGCACCAATTAAATATATGCTCATTTATTAAATTGATTATACTTATTTTGTATAATGATATTTTCACACGTAAGGTTATGAAAATTTTATACTACCAATATTTATATTTTGTCCACTTGCATAATCATAAGCATATGTACATCCTTAAAATTTTATACACCAATATTTATATTTTATGAAAATTATAGATGTACTATTAATTTTATTTATCTTTGTTACTTTATTTTAAGGATTATATAGATAGTAAATATTAAATGTACATCTATTTTATTCTGAATTTAAATAGTTAACATATAATTGATTTATTATTATTATATATAATATATTTAAGTGTTGAGTTTTTTTTATTTGTCGGTACACTATTTTGAACTATTATATGAGAATGGTCGTATTTATATGTCAATATGAATTTATTTTGTTACTTGTAATGACATTTAATTGTTATTATGGGTTAAGCTTTATGAAGTTAAAGTGTGGTTAGCTTAGTGGGATGTAGATGTTAACATTCTGATTATTATATTAAGTGTATGTGTGTATGTCTAGGTTCATTTTGGCAACATAATTTGGCAGATATTGTTATTAATGTAAGTTAACTCTTCACACAAATTTAATTTAAAATCTTTTAAATATTTTTGCACTTCTTTTGTTTTAAAATTTATGGATCAAGTACCATGAGCTCTAACTTATGAACCAGTTAGTAATTGCTTATAGTTGTGGAACTAGCATTTTTATACCTTACTAGGGAGTGCTGGCTTCGGGAGAGCACACTCTCTCATACCTTAGTAAGGGGCCATTATTCACAGAAATTATGAATTTTTATAGTGTGTCACCAGGTGTATTTGTGGCCTTAGCGAGGTGTGAAATTTTATATCTTATGTCATATGAATTTTGGAAAATGATTTTTATTTTATAAAATTATGATACTTCATCACTAGTGTAGAACTGTTTTCTTGCTGGGCTCTTGGCTCATTACTCACAAATTTTCAGGTGCTTAGCTTTTGCAACATCTTAAAGGTGGATGCTTTGGAACAATATTTTAGTGATTATGTTTGTATTGGAGCTGCGTCTCCCAAGATTTGCTTTATTTTCAGCTTAGATGATTTTATTTCTGTCTGCGATTTTAGAAATTTATGAAAAACTAGAAACTTATTCTTATTATGGATTTAATTTGGAGTTTTAGCTGAATATTTAAGTATAACTATTTTGTGAAAAGTTGGGGTATTACAGTTGGTATTCAGAGCCTAGGTTAGCTTCTGTAGACTGCCCTTTTAGGCTTAACCAGTTATGAGTTTAGTTATTTCTGTTTCCAAAAAAAACTACTTTTATTTTTTTTTGCTTAAATATTTTCTGACTTTCTTGATGCAGAAATATTTTTGGTATCATTAAATGTTTTTGGAATGTTTAAATTTGGGGACCTAATTTTTTTAAGGAGGGTAGAATGTAATAACCATGATTTTTGTAATTATATATATATATACATTTTTTGCATTTTTAATTATTTGGTTATATAAGGAAAATAATATTTCATTATATAGATTTGTTATTAAATCTAAAGACGTGTATTTTTATATTAAAAATAAACATTTCTAGTTATCTAAAATATTTAAGTAAGGTTAAAAAAATTGTTTTAATTTATATGTGCATAATTTTAATTTAATATATATTTATTTTTCACTAGAATTTAATAATAGGTGTAGTTATGTTGTGTATAGTATTTGAAAAACTCAGTCAAACACTAAATCTTAACAAAGAGATAATGTTTGTTTAAATTTGTGATCACGAACCCATTGGTTTAACCAACTTGTGTATAAATAGGCTATTAGAATATCATTTTATCTCTGTATAACATCTTCTCTTTTCACGTACGTTCTATTTCCTATATTTTTACTTATGTATTTTACATGTTTATTGCATACTTCTATATATATATATAATTAAATTACATTTTTGTGAACTTATGTATGACTATTCTAATTCAATTGTTATTAGTTTATTTTATTATTTAGTTCCATGGTTATGTGTATAACACTATAGTTTACTTAATTTAATCATTTAGTTTGATGTTGATTATTAAATATTTTAGTTAATAATCACCATTTTTTTTGTAAATATTTAATGCATGAATTTATGTTTATAATTACGTGTTTTGTGCATGCATAATAATTCATATGTTATATGTTAAATATATATTTGATTTAGATATGCATTTAGATTCGTGCACCAATTAAATACATGCTGATTTATTAAATTGATTATACTTATTTTGTATAATGATATTTTCACACCTAAGGTTATGAAAATTTATACACCAATATTTATATTTTGGCCACTTGTATAATCATAAGCATATGTTACCTATTTTATTTATCTTTGTTATTTTATTTTAAGGATTATATAGATAGTAAATATTAAATGTACATCTATTTTATTCTTAATTTATATAGTTTACATATACTTGATTTATTATTATTATATATAATGTATTTAAGTGTTGAGTTTTTTTTATTTGTGGGTACACTATTTTGAACTATTATATGAGAATGGTCGTATTTATATGTCAATATGAATTTATTTTGTTACTTGTACTGACATTTAATTGTTATTATGAGTTAAGCTTTATAAAGTTAAAGTGTGGTTAGCTTAGTGGCATGTACATGTTAACATCCCGATTATTATATTAAGTGTATTTGTGTATGTCTAGGTTCATTTTGTCAACAAAATTTGGGAGATATTGCTATTAAGGTAAGTTAACTCTTCACACTTTATTTATTTTAAAATCTTTTAAATATTTTTGCACTGCTTTTGTTTTAAAATTTATGATCAAGTACCCTGTTTTACAAATAAGAATTGACAGTGAGCTCTGACTTATGAACCAGTTAGTAATTGCATATAGTTCCGGAACTAGCCTTTTATACCTTGGCTAGGCAGTGCTACTTATGATGCCTCGATACTGTGTCACCACGGTATTTGTGGCTTTAGGCAGCTGTGGAATTTTATATCATATGTCACATGTATTTTGGAAAATTATTTTTGTTTTATAAAATTATGATACTTGATCCACTAGTGTAGAACTGTTTTCTTGCTGGGCTCTTGGCTCATTACTCACAAATTTTCAGGTGCTTAGCTTTTGCCACATTTAAAGGTGGATGCTTTGGAACAATATTTTAGTGATTATGTTTGTATTGGAGCTGCGTCCCCAAGATTTGCTTTATTTTCAGCTTAGATGATTTTATTTCTGTCTGGGATTTTAGAAATTTATGAAAAACTAGAAACTTATTCTTATTATGGATTTAATTTGGAGTTTTAGCTGAATATTTAAGTATAACTATTTTCTGAAAAGTTGGGGTATTACACTTGGTATTCAGAGCCTAGGTTAGCTTCCTGTAGACTACCCTTTTAGGTTTAACCTGTGAGTTATGAGTTTGGTTATTTGTGTTTCAAAAAAAAACTACTTTTATTTTTTTTTGGTTAAATATTTTCTGACTTTCTCGATGCAGAAATATTTTTGGTATCATTAAATGTTTTTGGTATGTTTAAATTTGGGGACCTAATTTTTTTAAGGAGGGTAGAATGTAATAACCATGATTTTTGTAATTATATATATATACATTTTTCGCATTTTTAATTATTTGGTTATATAAGAAAAATAATATTTTATTATATAAATTTGTTATTAAATCTAAAGACGCGTATTTTTATATTAAAAATAAACATTTCTAGTTATCTAAAATATTTAAGTAAGGTTAAAAAAAATTGTTTTAATTTATATGTGCGTAATTTTAATTTAATATATATTTATTTTTATCACTAGAATTTAATAATAGGTGTAGTTATGTTGTGTATATTTATTAGTATGTTTTATGTGTATTTCAAAAACTCAGTCAAACACTAAATCTTAACAAAGAGATAATGTTTGTTTAAATTTGTGATCACGTACCCACTAACCCATTCAATGGGAGTATTGGTTTAACCAACTTGTGTATAAATAGGATATTAGAATATCATTTTATCTCTGTATAACATCTTCTCTTTTCACGTACTTCTATTTACTATATTTTTACTTATGTATTTTACATGTTTTTTGCATACTTCTATATATATATATATATAATTAAATTACATTTTTGTGAACTTATGTATGACTATTCTAATTCACTTGTTATTAGTTTATTTTATTATTTAGTTCCATGGTTATGTGTATAACACTATAGTTTACTTAATTTGATCGTTTGATGTTGATTATTAGATATTTTAGTTAATAATAACCATTTTTTTTGTAAATATTTAATGCATGAATTTAGGTTTATAATTACGTGTTTTGTGCATGCATAATAATTCATATGTTATATGTTAAATATATGTTTGATTTAGATATGCATTTAGATTCCTGCACCAACTAAATACATGCTCATTTATTAAATTGGTTATACTTATTTTGTATAATGATATTTTCACACGTAAGGTTATGAAAATTTATACAACAAAATTTATATTTTGGCCACTTGTATAATCATAAGCATATGTTACCTATTTTATTTATCTTTGTTATTTTATTTTAAGGATTATATAGATAGTAAATATTAAATGTACATCTATTTTATTCTTAATTTATATAGTTTACAAATACTTGATTTATTATTATTATATATAATGTATTTAAGTGTTGAGTTTTTTTTATTTGTGGGTACACTATTTTGAACTATTATATGAGAATGGTCGTATTTATATGTCAATATGAATTTATTTTGTTACTTGTACTGACATTTAATTGTTATTATGGGTTAAGCTTTATAAAGTTAAAGTGTGGTTAGCTTAGTGGCATGTACATGTTAACATCCTCATTATTATATTAAGTATATTTGTGTATGTCTAGGTTCATTTTGTCAACATAATTTGGGAGATATTGCTATTAAGGTAAGTTAACTCTTCACACTTTATTTATTTTAAAATCTTTTAAATATTTTTGCACTGCTTTTGTTTTAAAATTTATGATCAAGTACCCTGTTTTACAAATAAGAATTCCCAGTGAGCTCTGACTTATGAACCAGTTAGTAATTGCATATAGTTCCAGAACTAGCCTTTTATACTTTAGTAGGCAGTGCTACATGCCTCTTTTGATACTGTGTCACCAGGTATTTGTGGCGTTAGGCAGCTGTGGAATTTTATATCTTATGTCACATGTATTTTCGAAAATTATTTTTGTTTTATAAAATTATGATACTTGATCCACTAGTGTAGAACTGTTTTCTTGCTGGGCTCTTAGCTCATTACTCACAAATTTTCAGGTGCTTAGCTTTTGTGACATGTTAAAGGTGGATGCTTTGGAACAATATTTTAGTGATTATGTTTGTATTGGAGCTCCCTCCCCCAAGATTTGCTTTATTTTCATCTTAGATGATTTTATTTCTGTGTGGGATTTTAGAAATTTATGAAAAACTAGAAACTTATTCTTATTATGGATTTAATTTGGAGTTTTAGCTGAATATTTAAGTATAACTATTTTCTGAAAAGTTGGGGTATTACAGTTGGTATTGAGAGCCTAGGTTAGCTTCCTGTAGACTGCCCTTTTAGGTTTAACCTGTGAGTTATGAGTTTGGTTATTTGTGTTTCAAAAAAAAACTACTTTTATTTTTTTTTGGTTAAATATTTTCCTTTGTCGATGCAGAAATATTTTTGGTATCATTAAATGTTTTTGGTATGTTTAAATTTGGGGACCTAATTTTTTTAAGGAGGGTAGAATGTAATAACCATGATTTTTGTAATTATATATATATACATTTTTCGCATTTTTAATTATTTGGTTATATAAGAAAAATAATATTTTATTATATAGATTTGTTATTAAATCTAAAGACGCGTATTTTTATATTAAAAATAAACATTTCTAGTTATCTAAAATATTTAAGTAAGGTTAAAAAAATTGTTTTAATTTATATGTGCATAATTTTAATTTTATATATATTTATTTTACCACTAGAATTTAATAATAGGTGTAGTTATGTTGTGTATATTTATTAGTACCTGTTATGTGTATTTGAAAAACTCAGTCAAACACTAAAACTTAACAAATAGATAATGTTTGTTTAAATTTGTGATCACGTACGCACAAACCCATTGAATGGGAGTATTGGTTGAACCAACTTGTGTATAAATAGGCTATTAGCATATGATTTTGTCTCTATATAACATCTTCTCTGTTGAGGTATGTTCTATTTGCTATATTTTTACTTATGTATTTTACATGTTTATTGCATACTTCTATATATATATATATATAATTAAATTACATTTTTGTGAACTTATGTATGACTATTCTAATTCACTTGTTATTAGTTTATTTTATTATTTAGTTCCATGGTTATGTGTATAACATTATAGTTTACTTAATTTAATCATTTAGTTTGAGGTTGATTATTAAATATTTTAGTTAATTATCACCATTTTTTTGTAAATATTTAATGCATGAATTTATGTTTATAATTACGTGTTTTGTGCTTGCATAATAATTCATATGTTATATGTTAAATATATTTTTGATTTAGATATGCATTTAGATTCGTGCACCAATTAAATATATGCTCATTTATTAAATTGATTATACTTATTTTGTATAATGATATTTTCACATGTAAGGTTATGAAAATTTTATACACCAATATTTATATTTTGTCCACTTGCATAATCATAAGCATATGTTACCTATTTTATTTATCTTTGTTATTTTATTTTAAGGATTATATAGATAGTAAATATTAAATGTACATCTATTTTATTCTTAATTTAAATAGTTTACATATACTTGATTTATTATTATTATATATAATGTATTTAAGTGTTGAGTTTTTTTTATTTGTGGGTACACTATTTTGAACTATTATATGAGAATTGTCCTATTTATATGTCAATATGAATTTATTTTGTTACTTGTAGTGACATTTAATTGTTATTATCGGTTAAGCTTTATAAAGTTAAAGTGTGGTTAGCTTAGTGGCATGTACATGTTAACATTCTGATTATTATATTAAGGTAAGTTAACTCTTTACACTTTATTTATTTTAAAATCTTTTAAATATTTTTGTACTACTTTTGTTTTAAAATTTATGGATCAAGTACCCTGTTTTACAAATAAGAATTCCCAGTGAGCTGTGACTTATGAACCTGTTAGTAATTGCACACATTTTTGACAGAAATTATGAACTTTTGATAGTGTGTCACGAGGTATTTGTGGCCTTAGCGAGCTGTGGAATTTTATATCTTATGTCACATGGATTTTGGAAAATTATTTTTGTTTTATAAAATTATGATACTTGATTCACTAGTGTAGAAATGTTTTTTTGCTGGGCTCTTGGCTCATTACTCACGAATTTTTCAGGTGCTTAGCTTTTGCCACATCTTAAAGGTGGATGCTTTGTAACAATATTTTAGTGATTATGTTTATATTGGAGCTGCTTCTCCCAAGATTTGCTTTATTTTCGGCTTAGACGATTTTATTTCTGTTTGGGATTTTAGAAATTTATGAAAAACTAGAAACTTATTCTTATTATTGATTTAATTTGGAGTTTTAGGTGAATATTTAAGTATAACTATTTTCTGAAAAGTTGGGGTTTTACAAATTTTACTTCCTGAATAATTTTGAAAGCCATCATGAGTATTTGAGACTCAGTGTCAGACTATAAAATCACGGCCTTTCATTTTGAAATGGCTATTTCTTGCAAATTTCTCTCTTGTTTTTCCTCTACCGTGAGAGAAACATGTCTTGTCACATTTCATCTTACTTTTCTACTCCATCTCCTGGTCATTAGTTTTCAGAATTCCATATATCTTAACTAGGGATTTGTCTTCAAGATCATAGTTATCCCTTATTGATATAACTTTCAAGTCACACTTTTGAGGAAGTCCAAGAAGAACCTTCAAGTTTGAATCTGCTGGATCATACTCTATGTCAACAAGTGACAAATCATTCAACAATTTCTCAAATCTATCATGGATTTCAAACAAAGACTCATCAACTTTTGAGTCAAAGTGCTCATACTGGTGATTGATTATTGTCCTTCGAATCTTCTTGATAGGGGTTACACTTAACCACCAAAGTGGCTCAAATTTCCTTGGTTGTTTTGCATCCAATAAACCTAGGGGACATCACACTGTCTAGATTGTTATGCAAAAATGTCCAACTTTTCCATTTTTTTCTTGACCACAAATAGCAACAACCAGTTTCATGGGCTAATGAGGTCCATCATAAATCCCTTCTAGTATTCAAGATGTGTTACCTGCAGACATATAGTCATCTCGACTTTACAGAAATGATATTCATTAATTTTCAAGATTGGAAATTTGAGGGTTTCATATTTGTTCATATTGTTTTTGATTTGGTTTATGGCTAATGGTGACAGCACATTTTATTGAGTTTCATTATCTGCTTGTGGATCTTAAAGTGATTTTATATAAACACCAAGCTTTGATATCAATTTTTAGGCCTTTAATTACCTATAGAGGGGGTCAATATAATTATAACAATCAAATCCAATTATGTACTCAATAATGAAGAATAGTTTTTATATTATTGAATAAAAACTTATTACAAAATTCTCTAGCTCAAGTATGAGCAAATATCTTGAGAGCTTGTAGGTTATGTGTATGATAAAATAAATGCACCAGTTTTAACCTACTAGTGTTAACCTAATTTCTGCTTATATACTGCACACTTAGACAATCAATATAAAGATAAAATCAATAAGGAATCCTAATACATATGCTATAATATCAAAAAAATACTAATATGAATAATGTTGATGAGAAGTATTCATCAATAAATACTGATGAGGTCATTTTTGTTAAACTCTCATATGAAATACTAATGGAAAAAATATGATAGTTATATACTAATATCATCAACTTTTGACACCAATTTTTTTGAAGGTTTATAAGCCATTTTTTAATTTTAGGAAATCAGAATTCAATTCCCACCGACATCCGTAGGTTCCGCCTTTGGACAAAAATTGAGGTATGTTCTCGGATTTGACAAACTTTGAATTTAAATTTTGATCTCCTTTTTAATTAGTTTTTCTCGGAATTTGGTGATCTTATAAGTTTTCTATATTTTCTTAAAATATTTGCAAGGAAAGAAATGTTTATTCAAATAACTAATTCTGATTAAAATTACTCAAAGAAGTATAAAAAATGGGGAGTACAAAATATAAGTAATGTAAATGATAATAGTCATTTCATACCAAAGTCAATATAAATGATGAATTATTTAAAATCTTAGGCCAAACTTAGTAGAATATACTTCATCCCATAATACATATTTTTTGAACTTTGTTCATGTAAAATTAATAATTTTACATATCTTTTTAAAATAATTATTTTTTTGAATTAAAGTTTAATATTAATAATTTTATTCAAAAAAGGAAATTCTAGAAATAATTTTTGTACGTATCTTTTTTATTCATCTTAAAAAAATAACTGAATTATATTTTGGTACATATTTGACAAAGTAATGTTCTTTTTGCATTTCATACCCACCTTGTGAAAAGACCCAAAATTTGTTGGAAAACTTGTCTATTAAAAATTTTGAGTTACAAAACAAGTTTATAAATATAAACATTGTTTTAAATAATAAATTTTATTAGAATTGAAAATATTAAAAATCTTCATTATAATTATGTTAAAGTACATATGGTCAAGTCAAACAACTTTTATACTTAGACACTATCAGTGCATTTTTCATTCAATTTCTTCCCAATTTATATTTTTCCCAATCAACCAGTGAATGAATATGGTATATGTAGTGTTACCCACAATATATTGTCATTTTACATGTTTAAATCAAATTGACTAAGAATAAAATAAAAATCTACAATCATATTATGGTTCATTTTAATTCCTATGTTTAAATAAACATAGCAATTAGTAAATATTTTTAAAAATTGTATTATCAAAAATTTGGTATGCTATCTTATACCTCTAGAAATTTAATTTGATTAAATGTTGTCATGGTAATATTAATTTTTACATGACCAATAATATCTGAATTATTGTGACAGGTTTTTAAGACTTGAATGTATGATAGTAGTACTTCTATTATTCTTAGTTAGGGTTGTAGTAGTACAAATATTATTCTTAGTTGAGGTGAGTAGGGAATTAATATATAATTTCACTAAATAAAATTTAAAATTTTTGAGAAAATATCATTTTAGTTAAGTTTTTTATACAATGCTTACCACTTAATTTATAGAATCTCATTTTATTTACAATAAAAAATAAATTAGAGTAATGCTTGTTTACTTATGGTTGTAAATCAACACCCAATTAGTTTGTATAATACATGGAGCAGACTTCGTTAAATTATATTTTTATAAAAAGAAAAAAATTGAATTTGTAATAAGAAATTGATAGTAAGATAAAAAACAATTTAAACTAAATTGGGCCCATTGAAACCCATGATATACAATTGGGCCTGCAAAATATACGATATTAAAAAGGTAGGTAAAACCCTAATATCATATTAAAAAGGTAGGTAAAACCCTAATATCAGCACAAGCGCCCTCCTTACAAACAAAATGAATTTGTACATGGCCATGAAATAGGCCATGAAATAGTGTTTTGGAGTTATTTATTTTTTCTATGAAAAAAGTGTTTTGGTGCTCTAAGGTTAAACACATCTCCAAATGAATTGGTGGAGGACTAACCAAATGAATTGGTGGAGGACTAAGTGGATAAGGTTTACGAGTTATCATGAATTGATGTTATTTAACAAAGTTAAGGTAATAATTTATATTTCCCCATTTCTTCATTTTCTTTTCATATGTGTTATTTGCATAAACTTTTGGTAGAAATCAAACACTAAAATAAGTATCCCATTTTCCTTGTATATATGTATGTAGATTTAAATGGAATGTCACTTGTATTTGTTTTTACATGACCTCTATGTCAAGAATTATCCTTTCAAGATTATATGTCACGGTTAGAAAAAAAGTCAGTTACATTTGTATTAATTTTTTTTGTTCCTCATAAATAATCATATACATGATATATGAAAAAAAGAAAATTTATAGAAAAGAAGCCCACACATTATTTATATTTTATGTTCATATTTGTTGAATTATACTATTAAATTTATTTTATGTTTATGTATGACCTTACTTTAGAGATATTTTTACAGGAATTATATTTTTCTGGCTACTTTCAACAATTTTCGAAAATAATGAAGAAAATGCTCCAAGTACCTTCCCTTTCTCTTCATCAATATACGGTGTAAGGTTTCTTTGTCATTCTTTAACTTTTACCATGCCAATATATATTATTAATATAAATGCAGATAGTACAAGTGGATCTATGTGGGGTGTTTTTTTTTCCTAATGTATATATGACAAACAACTCTAAATTACTCTTTGTTGACCTAATAAAACACGAAGTTTACTTATATTCGGAGTTTCCCATCTCACGAAGCCCCATCACTTTTTAACTTCATTTCACAACACACATGGTTGAAAATGAGATTTCTTACTTCATAGAGATGTAGGCTTTGTTTGGGATATTTTTAGTGTTGGAAGAACTTATATTTTCAATACATGAATAGGTAGGGTCACCATTTTCAGCCTCACTAGAACCCGTTGCTTAGTAACTTCTGTAGATCCGTAACTATTTGAAAAGTATAGAGTTATGGTTTTTCTTTAATCCAGTAGTGATATTATTGGCGGTGGCACTGGTGATGGTAATTTTACTAGTCCAATTGGTGGCACTAGTAGTCGTAATCTTAGGAGTGGAATTAGTGGTGGGATTGTTGGTGGTGAAGTTCGTGCTAACTTAAAAAGTATCATTGGTGGTAACTTTAATAATTGCATAAGTGGTAGTAGCATTAGTGGTATAATGGGTAGTTTTAAAAGTGGGATTGGTGGCAGCATGACTAGCATCTTTAGTGGTTACATTGGTGGTACCAGAAATGATAATATTAGTAGTGGATTTGCTGGCATTGATGGTGCCATTGGTCCGGGTGCTCTTATTAGTGCAATTGGTGGCATTGAAAGCAGTAATCTTTGCAGGAGAATTGGTGGTGGTATTATTGGTGTTGGTGTTGAAGTTTGTGCTAGCTTAAGCAGTTCCATTTATGGCCAATTTAATTATGGTATTACAGGTGGTAGCTTTGATGTTATATTGGTTAGTCTTATTAGTGGCATTGGTGGTGGCATTGGTGGTAGCTTAATGGAACTGCAGATAGTATGATATATGAAAAAAATGAAAATTTATAGAAAAGAAGCCCACGTATTATTTATATTTTATATTCATATTTGTTGAATTATACTATTAAATTTATTTTATGTTTATGTATAACCTTACTTTAGAGACATTTTCACAAGAATTATATTTTTCTTGCTACTTGCAACAAGTTCCAAAAATAATGAAGAAAATACTCTGAGTGCCTTCCCTTTCTCTTCATCAATGTACGGTGTCACGTTTCTTTATTATTCTTTAACTTTTACCATGCCAATATATATTATTAATATAAATGCAAATAGTACAAGTGGATCTATGTGGGGTGTATTTTTTTTCTAATGTATATAAGACAAACAACTCTAAATTATTCTTTGTTGACCTAATAAAACACGAAGTTTACTTATATTCGGAGTTTCCCATCTCACGAAGCCCCATCACTTTTTAACTTCATTTCACAACACACATGGTTGAAAATGAGATTTCTTACTTCATAGAGATGTAGGCTTTGTTTGGGATATTTTTAGTGTTGGAAGAACTTATATTTTCAATACATGAATAGGTAGGGTCACCATTTTCAGCCTCACTAGAACCCGTTGCTTAGTAACTTCTGTAGATCCGTAACTATTTGAAAAGTATAGAGTTATGGTTTTTCTTTAATCCAGTAGTGATATATTGGCGGTGGCACTGGTGATGGTAATTTTACTAGTCCAATTGGTGGCACTAGTAGTCGTAATCTTAGGAGTGGAATTAGTGGTGGGATTGTTGGTGGTGAAGTTCGTGCTAACTTAAAAAGTATCATTGGTGGTAACTTTAATAATTGCATAAGTGGTAGTAGCATTAGTGGTATAATGGGTAGTTTTAAAAGTGGGATTGGTGGCAGCATGACTAGCATCTTTAGTGGTTACATTGGTGGTACCACAAATGATAATATTAGTAGTGGATTTGCTGGCATTGATGGTGCCATTGGTCCGGGTGCTCTTATTAGTGCAATTGGTGGCATTGAAAGCAGTAATCTTTGCAGGAGAATTGGTGGTGGTATTATTGGTGTTGGTGTTGAAGTTTGTGCTAGCTTAAGCAGTTCCATTTATGGCCAATTTAATTATGGTATTACAGGTGGTAGCTTTGATGTTATATTGGTTAGTGTTATTAGTGGCATTGGTGGTGGCATTGGTGGTAGCTTAATGGAACTGCAGATAGTATGATATATGAAAAAAATGAAAATTTATAGAAAAGAAGCCCACGTATTATTTATATTTTATGTTCATATTTGTTGAATTATACTATTAAATTTATTTTATGTTTATGTATAACCTTACTTTAGAGACATTTTCACAAGAATTATATTTTTCTTGCTACTTGCAACAAGTTCCAAAAATAATGAAGAAAATACTCTGAGTGCCTTCCCTTTCTCTTCATCAATGTACGGTGTCACGTTTCTTTATTATTCTTTAACTTTTACCATGCCAATATATATTATTAATATAAATGCAGATAGTACAAGTGGATCTATGTGGGGTGTATTTTTTTTCTAATGTATATAAGACAAACAACTCTAAATTATTCTTTGTTGACCTAATAAAACACGAAGTTTACTTATATTCGGAGTTTCCCATCTCACGAAGCCCCATCACTTTTTAACTTCATTTCACAACACACATGGTTGAAAATGAGATTTCTTACTTCATAGAGATGTAGGCTTTGTTTGGGATATTTTTAGTGTTGGAAGAACTTATATTTTCAATACATGAATAGGTAGGGTCACCATTTTTAGCCTCACTAGAACCCGTTGCTTAGTAACTTCTGTAGATCCGTAACTATTTGAAAAGTATAGAGTTATGGTTTTTCTTTAATCCAGTAGTGATATTATTGGCGGTGGCACTGGTGATGGTAATTTTACTAGTCCAATTGGTGGCACTAGTAGTCGTAATCTTAGGAGTGGAATTAGTGGTGGGATTGTTGGTGGTGAAGTTCGTGCTAACTTAAAAAGTATCATTGGTGGTAACTTTAATAATTGCATAAGTGGTAGTAGCATTAGTGGTATAATGGGTAGTTTTAAAAGTGGGATTGGTGGCAGCATGACTAGCATCTTTAGTGGTTACATTGGTGGTACCACAAATGATAATATTAGTAGTGGATTTGCTGGCATTGATGGTGCCATTGGTCCGGGTGCTCTTATTAGTGCAATTGGTGGCATTGAAAGCAGTAATCTTTGCAGGAGAATTGGTGGTGGTATTATTGGTGTTGGTGTTGAAGTTTGTGCTAGCTTAAGCAGTTCCATTTATGGCCAATTTAATTATGGTATTACAGGTGGTAGCTTTGATGTTATATTGGTTAGTCTTATTAGTGGCATTGGTGGTGGCATTGGTGGTAGCTTAATGGAACTG
Organism: Apium graveolens; assembly: GCF_009905375.1. Lineage (NCBI taxonomy): Eukaryota > Viridiplantae > Streptophyta > Magnoliopsida > Apiales > Apiaceae > Apium > Apium graveolens. Next base: position 56,863 of record NW_027418175.1, read on the forward strand.
CAGATAGTATGATATATGAAAAAAATGAAAATTTATAGAAAAGAAGCCCACGTATTATTTATATTTTATGTTCATATTTGTTGAATTATACTATTAAATTTATTTTATGTTTATGTATAACCTTACTTTAGAGACATTTTCACAAGAATTATATTTTTCTTGCTACTTGCAACAAGTTCCAAAAATAATGAAGAAAATACTCTGAGTGCCTTCCCTTTCTCTTCATCAATGTACGGTGTCACGTTTCTTTATTATTCTTTAACTTTTACCATGCCAATATATATTATTAATATAAATGCAGATAGTACAAGTGGATCTATGTGGGGTGTTTTTTTTTCTAATGTATATAAGACAAACAACTCTAAATTATTCTTTGTTGACCTAATAAAACACGAAGTTTACTTATATTAGGAGTTTCCCATCTCACTAAGCCCCGTCACTTTTTAACTTCATTTCACAACACACGTGGTTGAAAAAGAGATTTCTTACTTGATAGAGATGTAGGCTTTGTTTGGGAAATTTTTTAGTGTTGGAAGAACTTATATTTCAATACATGAATTGGTAGGGTCACCATTTTCAGCCTCACTAGAACCTGTTGCTTAGTAACTTCTATAGATCGGTAACTATTTCAAAAGTATAAAGTTGTGGTTTTTCTTTATTCCAGTAGTAATATTGTTGGCGGTGTCACTGGTGATGGTAATTTTACTAGTCCAATTGGTGGCACTAGTAGTCGTAATCTTAGGAGTGGAATCGGTGGTGGGATTATTGGTGGTGAAATTCGTGCTAACTTAAAAAGTATCATTGGTGGTAACTTTAATAATGGCATAAGTGATAGTAGCATTAGTGGTATAATGTGTAGTTTTAAAAGTGGGATTGGTGGCAGCATGACTAGCATCTTAGTGGTTATATTGGTGGTACCAGAAATGATAATATTAGTAGTGGATTTGCTGGCATTGATGGTGCCATTGGTCCGAGTGCTCTTATTAGTGCAATTGGTGGCATTGAAAGCGGTAATCTTTGCAGGAGAATTGGTGGTGGTATTATTAGTGTTGGTGTTGAAGTTCGTGCTAGCTTAAGCAGTTCCATTTATGGCCAATTTAATTATGGTATTATAGGTGGTAGCATTGATGTTATATTGGTTAATCTTAGTAATGGCATTGGTGGTAGCTTAGTGGTCCTATTGGTAGCTTAGTGGTTGTATTATTGGTGTTGGTGTTAAAGTTCGTGCTAGCTTAAGCAGTTCCATTTATGGCCAGTTTAATTATGGTATTACAGGTGGTAGCATTGATGTTATATTGGTTAGTCTTAGTAGTGGCAATTTATTGTAGCATTGCTAGTAGCTTTAGTGGTAGCACTGGTTGTATATTAGGTAATATTATTAGTTGATTTAGCTTCGGAGATGGTGGTTGTGACGCCCTCCAAACCCGGGTAAGAAGTTTGGGGTTCACAACACACATATTATATAAACTTGTATATGAAATATTTTATGCAATTACCATTATTTACGCAAGCACAGTCACAACAGGTTAAAGTATGAAAACCAGCCACAACCTTGACTTTTATTATGTCATACCAATCCCAAGTAGTTTAACTTACAACTGAAAATGAAATCATTCGTACAAACTTGCATAACTCAAACTAGCTCGATCCAACTCAACCTGGAATCCTAGATCGCATACTGGACTGGGGGTCCTCATTACCAATAATTTCCATTTTAACTATAGAATAACGTAACTAGATTCACAAGGGTGAGCTAACTAGCTGAGCAAGTTATAATATATAACAATAACTGAGTGTAAACAATGATCAATTGAAATGATTCATAGGAATCAAGTTCCTTGTTAAGCAATTATTAGAATTGGATATTCATTTTTAAGTTTAAAACCAAGGTTAGGCTGCTGATCAGTGACATACTAACCCGATTAAGGCACACAACTCTGTTCTCTATACTGGATCCAAGGCACACATTGGCCTAATATGACCACCAATCTGGTCTGACCACGAATATGTTCCATATTTAGAACGCTATCTAATTCTATAACAATTCAACATGATAAATATTGTAATTCAATAAAACAGAATCATAATTAACGTTGATAAAACATTTATTTCAGAGCATAAAGCAATTTATAAATATCACCAGAGTATATCAGGGTATATATGAGGAATAGCTTCCAGCCTGTAGGAGAATCAGGTATTAAATGAATAATGGTTATACAAGGTTTAGTTCACTATACCATAGAATTGCTTTCGCAACCAGATTTTTAAAAACTATCTAAAAATGTGGTTGTTAAAAGGTGATTTCATGTCTATTGCAAGGGATTTTAAAAACATTGCAACTGAATCAACAAATTTCGAGGTCGTTACAAATACATGTTATTGCAATACATTATATAATCATTACAGTAGATCAGAGATTTGGGCCCAAAAGTTAGGCAGTATTGTTCAAAACTTGTGAGCGCGCTTGCTGAAATTGTTTTTTCGACTAACTATTAAATAAACAAAAAAAACACAGACTGTCAAACAACTCCACTGCGGCGAAAGATTAAATCATTGCTGAAATATTTCTCTCAAACACTGAATATTAAATCTTTGTAAAGAGTAAAGCTCCAAGAAGATTAAATCTCGGAAAAGATTAAACCTTGAACGAAATGTATTTTTTCCCCAAATCATCTTTCCTAAAGTTCTTTCAATTCACTAAATTTAATTTAGGAGAAGATTAAATTTGGTCGATTATTGTTAATGATTGTTTAATTTACCTCCTTGCTTTTCTGTTCCTATGTTATTTTCTGTTTGAGATATTTTATCGATGTTACACTATGTGTTAATTAGGGTTTATTTATTAAATCATGTTTATGTGTCAATCGTGTCATATTATCAATTCTGAGTTGTATTGGGATTTGTTTGGAATGACAATGGTATGAAATTGTGAGGTATCACTTGTCGTTGTAAAAGTAGAATTTGTATTTTGGACTTTTTGTTTGCTCCGTCTTCTGATAGTTTGTTAATCTTTATAGAATGAAGTACTACAAAGAAGAAATTCAATATTTTCAGATGTTTTATTATATATTGAATCGTTAAATAAAAAACTTGTGTCCAATCGCCTAAGTCATATAAAGGTGTTTGTATAATTATTTATTAAGAATCAATTAAGCAAGTGTTATTATAATTCACATCTTATAATTTTTTTACTGGTTTCATTTTAGAAAAAGATAAAAGAAAATTCTGAGAAAATGACCCGATCTACGGGAAGTGAGAACAAATGTCTTGAACGAAGAGATACCACAAGTATCGATAACAAGAATAGTCAAGGACAGATAGGCGATATGGTAATTAATACAAATAACGAAGAAAATGACATCTATAGTATTAGTGGAGGACATTGATCTGCAACTATGACCTTGCTACCTACTACAGGGAAATGTATCAAGTCAGCAAAAGTGGAAAGGTTGCCATCTTTTATAACATGGATTCCCTTGGATAGGTAAAACATTTTGTGCTTTTTTTACACTCCTTATCATTTGGTGATAAGTAATTAAATTAAATTACAATCTGAGATTCTCAGATTGTTATTTACAAACCCGGTACCTGACTTTCTCTTTGCAGGGTGGTTTCTCCACAAACTTAAATCCAAATCGACTCATCAAAAAAGCATCTTCTCCTCAAGGTAAAACATCAGAGTCTGGAGGAACATCTCGATTTGGTTGCTTTGGCTTTTCGCTAATAGTTATAAACAAAAATACCGAAACCACGACAAGACAAACAGGTATATTGTAATTATGGGACATGCATATATGATATTCCTTGTTATGGCTTCCACATCTACATGTCTTCCACTATGATTTAGTTGGATAGTACACACACATATGTTTTTACCCTATGGCTTTACATGGTTTTGTTTCTCCTCGGGTAATGTTGTTTAAATTTATGTTAAATTTTACCGTTTTGTTTGATATATGGTTATTAGATTAAGGTCGTGTCAAATTTTACCCTTTTTGCAAAATTTTTTAATTATTATTTCACAATCACTAGGTCATATTACCTATTAGGGAGGAGGAAGTTAAGAATGTAGTCTTTTTCATGCATCAATACAAGTCACTAGATCCACATGGGGTTCGAACGCGGCATTTTTCAAATGTATTGAAATATTTTTAAAAGATATGTTGTTCTATTTTGTTAGATTTTCTTTGATACACGACATGGGCAAGGGAACTAAATCGTAGGCTTGTTTGCCTTATTCCTAAGGTTAAACCAACTGAAATATATGGAAGATCTTCAACCTATCTATTTTTATAATGGTCTGATGCGCATAGTGTCGAAGGTGGTGGGGAATAAGTTCAAACTATGTTTAATCTAGACAGTGTCTAACAAACAGAGCGCTTTTAATGAAGGGAGGCTATAAGCTCATAATACATTGATTGCATTTGAAGTCACAAGGGAAAAAAGGGTGTGGCTGGGTTAAGAATTGATATTTTAAGGCATACGATAGGTTGGAATGGAGATTTATTGATATAACGATTAAACTCTCTTTTACAACTTAAAAAACTTTGGTACACTTTATTTTCTCCTTTTTACCATGTACCAGATTCAAGTATCCGACACTAGAACTCAATTTGTTAATTATATGGATAAAAAGGATGTTAACATAGAATCGATTTGTTGAAAAATATATGTAAGTAAAACTAAATTGAACACAATGTGTCTCTCTAATTAATAACCACTCTTTAATTTTGATCAAATCTCTTCATTGCAAAGTACTACATTATAAAAATTAGAGCCTCCATGTATTGAGAAATAATTATACAACACTCTATAATCCACGAGTATACCAGGAAAATTATAATGTTTCTATCATCTCTACTATTTTCTTATTTATTTTAAATTTAGATTAATTTTAATTTCCATATTGTTAACCATGTTTATTAGATTTAAGGTTTAAGAAATCAAATACCATTACTCAGCTATCATATCACACATTACCATTCTCTTATAGAGAACTTAAATAAATTGGGGATATTTTGATAAAGTTTTTGGAGAAAACCTTACCATTTAGCGATATCAATTATATCATTAAGCGTCAAGGTCTGCTCCAAAGAATCATGATCCATTGGTACATCAAGCATTTTCTTGGTGTTGGTGATATTGATGACAAAGTTGTTCTCAAAGAACGGAAAGTTATTAACTTTTGATTATCTTGGAAAGTGTTTTTATATATTTTTACGATTTAACATAACGTTATTATATAATTTTATGTGCAAAAATTCATAATCGATAATATCTGATAGTGGCTATAGTACATAAGTTGTATTACAGAAAATGTGATCAATATTCTTGATTCTAGCAAACTACAATAATTATTGAATTCGCTTTATATGTTGAAATATATCTGACCCTCCTAACACAGAGTCTTACATATTATTTTTATATATAAAGAATAAGTCATGAGTTGCTTATGTAATGAGAGCCAAAAAGGTGAAACAAATTGAACATGAGATTTTGTACTCCTTCCATTCAACTTTTATCTGGTCTCAGGCATCACTTGATCTAATATTCGAGGAAACACTTGATAACGTAATAGCAAGGCACACTCCCCTTGCAACAACAAGTTAAATGCTTTATTCTTATATGCAGCTTAAGCCAA